>NC_061517.1:2110000-2160000 GCF_022379125.1 Scophthalmus maximus | reverse complement strand
ATAACTATAGAACTCCATTAGTGTCACTGACCTCCACCGTGTTGTGGTCGGCCCACCTCACCCACCTCACAGTGAAGCACGTCGTGCGAACCTCGCTCCGCCGTAGCTCTCGCCCTCCAGAGATCTCGACACTTCAGCGGACCTCATGAAGAATTGATCGGCCATTCTCTTTTTATTCTGCCCGGCCCCTCGTCTCTCTCTCTCTCTCTCTCTCTCTTTCTCTCCGTAGTGACCAGGTCTCTCGCTCTCGTTGTCCCTGTGACAGCTGACAGACAGATCAGACCACAAGTGGATTTTTTTGTCACACATCGTTACATTTAAGAATAATGCAACGATGTGTCCTCGATTGGATGTCGATACATATCATTTGATTGAACGTGGCAGGTGCTTCGTGTTATTATGTAAGTGGGTCATTCCTGGCTATTGGTGACTTTTCTGTCCCCAGGATATAACTCTCAATATTTTCCTCAAAGTAAATAAAATGTATTTATATACATTATATATATGCTTTACGTATGGATTGTGGTATTCAGTATAACATTTACTCAAAATAATTCATTTAACAGTTTTTTTTAATAACTTCTTTTTGTTGCACATACACTTGTTCTTTTAACGATGTCCCCAGAGCAATATTTCTGTTTCAATGAGACACATTTGCGATATAATTATATATAAATAGAAAAACTCCATTATTATATTACAGAACAAGTTAAATATCAGGAAGTGACATCAGTCTTTCAGAGGAGCAAAGTGAGATGAGGACCAACTTTCTGTCTACGTTTCTTGATGTCAATCGGTTTGTCCTCCTCTTAAATGTCCAACCCGTTCACGCAAGTGAACCACATTTAAAAAAAACACATAAATGTTTAGAATATATATACTACAATAGTGTTTATTTGTTTTAGCTATAACTAATATACATTTGCTTCACACAGGAATGGCTCATTCGGTTTAAAAAAATTCGATCTACATATTCAAATGTCATTTCAAAAAGTCCCTGTACTCCAAAAAAATTCTATCTACATATTCAAATGTCATTTCAAAAAGTCCCTGTAACTCCTTTACAATTTCACACTTACTCATGTGCCCTCTGCTCTGTTTTCGACCTGTTGGCCTGCGCGCAGAGTCCTGGGAGGTTCCCTTCGAGGAGATCTCGGACCTGCAGTGGGTGGGCAGCGGCGCGCAGGGCGCCGTCTTCCTCGGCAAGTTCCACGGAGACGACGTGGCCGTGAAGAAAGTGCGGGACATCAAGGAGACCGAGATCAAACACCTGCGCAAACTCAAGCACCCCAACATCATCACTTTCAAGTGAGGGGAAAAAATACATATGATACCTGGCAGGGGTCAGGTCACGTATCAATACAATAAATCCTACTGTTATATATCGTGTGTTTCCTCTTTCTGACCGCCTGGCCTCTTTAGGGGCGTGTGCACTCAGGCGCCCTGCTACTGTATCCTGATGGAATACTGTGCCCAAGGCCAACTGTACGAGGTGCTGAGGGCAGGGCGCAAAATCACCCCCTCCCTCCTGGTCGACTGGGCCATGGGCATCGCGGGCGGCATGAACTACCTGCACCTCCACAAAATCATCCACCGAGACCTCAAGTCCCCCAAGTGAGTCGACACTCTCTTAGCCTGCAGCAGCTAATCGATGAATCGATTAGTAATCGACTTCTAAATTAATCGCCAACTATTTTGATAAATTAATTGGTTCAAGTAGGTTTTTTTTGGGGGGGGGGGGGGGGGGGGGGGGGGGGCCTCAGAACACACGATGCATTGGAAGAATAAATGTTCAGTATAGTTTTTCTTGTAATCTAACCCTTTTCTTTTGCAGCATGCTGATCACACACGACGACCTGGTGAAGATCTCCGACTTCGGCACCTCGAAGGAGCTCAGCGACAAGAGCACCAAGATGTCGTTCGCCGGCACCGTGGCCTGGATGGCGCCGGAGGTGATTCGGAACGAGCCCGTGTCGGAAAAGGTGGACATTTGGTACGTGTCATGAATGTTCACGTTCATTCTTTTTTTTTTCATCCTTCACTGGAATAACAGATAATGCTTCAGGATTGTAAATCAAAGCTACAGTGAAGAAGAACTTATTCACAGAAATTGAATATATTGTCCATAACTATGTGTTCATATATGTATAATCACCATGTTTTTTCATCAAACTCTGAATGAGTTAATAGAGTAACATGAGGTGGACCCGACCTCCGTGTGAGTCTCCATGTTTCTACGTCATGTTGAATTCGGTTGTTGAACTAAACGATTCCAGAATACGTCGCGTTCGCGTTGAATATTCAGACGCTGTCGGAAACCGGAAATGGAATCAGCGGTGCGCCGCCCTAAAGTGTCCCCTGTCGGTCGCTCGGTTGGTTGCGGTTTGCAACTTTACCACCGGGCGCCGCCAGAAAAGTACAAGAATTACACACTGGGACTTTGACTGACCTTTTCTCGACCTCAATGAGACTTGCTGGCATCGTTCCAGGTCCTTCGGCGTGGTGCTGTGGGAGATGCTGACCGGAGAGATCCCGTACAAGGACGTGGACTCGTCGGCCATCATCTGGGGCGTGGGGAACAACAGCCTGCAGCTGCCCATACCCGAGAGCTGCCCCGACGGCTTCAAGATCCTCCTCCGGCAGTGCTGGTGAGCAAAGCGATTCTGGAAATCAGACGCCGGTGAAATGAAGAAAGACAGAGCGCAGCTTAACTGTGGTTTAAGGACTTTATTGATTTTTTTGAATTTTTTTAACAGTGCATTCGTGAATGTACACAGCTTTCTTTCCCCATCTTGGATTCGCAGGAACTGTAAGCCCAGGAACCGTCCGTCTTTCCGTCAGATCCTCCTTCACCTGGACATCGCGTCAGCCGATGTGCTGTCCACTCCGCAGGAGACCTACTTCAAGTCCCAGGTGGGGTTACTCCTCCGGTTCTGAGGATTCTCCAGATAAACACAAAGCCCCTCAAAATCACACTGAATATGAAAAAAAACGTGCACAGACACCCAGCCGGTTACAGCTGGTGAACAGAGCTCTGCTCTCCTCAGGCTGAATGGCGGGAGGAGGTGAAACAGCACTTTGAGAAGATCAAATCCGAGGGAACTTGTATCCACCGACTCGACGAGGAGCTGATCAACCGACGCAGGGAGGAGCTCAGGTACGTGTTTCCCCCGTGTACCTGGATCCTGGTCATTTTTAACTGTGTTGAGTTTAAGTCCACGAGGCCACTTACCCTCTCCGTCCCGTTCCCCGATGTCCCTCCTCTGTGTGGACAAGCGGCCCCGGGTTGAGTCTATCGTAGCGGATTTCGGATTCTCTCATGCGGACGCACAAGACATCGGCAGCCTCTCTGTTTCCTCTCACAGGCACGCCTTGGACATTCGCGAGCATTACGAGAGGAAGCTGGAGAGGGCCAACAACCTGTACATGGAGCTCAGCGCCGTCATGCTGCAGCTGGAGCTCAAGGAGAAAGAGTTGCAGAGGTGCAAAATGAACCGCTTGAACACAGGGCACATATATATATATATATATATTTTTTTGATGTGAAATGAATAAGCAACATTGGCTTCACGCTGTCTTCTTTCTGGTCCAGGAGGGAGCAGTCGTTGGATAAGAAGTATCCCGGCCTGTTCAAGCACCACAGCTCCAGACAGGGCAGCTCCTCCAACTCCATGGACAAACTCATCAAGAAGAGGAACGTCCCGCAGAAACTGCCCCCGGGAAAGAGGTGGCGTCATCTCAGCTCAGTTATTTGATTAAAGTTTCATGCTGAAATGAATGAATATTCATTCCGCCTTGTGAATTTTTAGCTGTTGACTAACCCCCCCCCCCCCCCCCCCCCCCCCCCCCCCCCCCCCCCCCCCCCCCCCCCCCCCCCCCCCCCCCCCCCCCCCCCCCCCCCCCCCCCCCGCGCCTCCGCCTCCTCCCCTCCTACTCTTTCAGGCCAGACATCCTCAAGTCTGAGGTCATCATTCCCAAATTGGACTCCTCTGTAATGCAAGTCACCATCCCGGCCTGCCCCAGCAGGAGCTCCACTTCTCCCAGCCGCTCTCGGAGGGTGAAGACCCGCCATCGTAAGCCCGGTAAGGGCAGCAGCGGTGACCTGGCGGGACTCAAGGCGAACCAGTCGTCCCCGAACAGGGACGCGACGGCCCAGGCCAACAGCTCGACCACGGGCGCCTCCAAGCAGCTGCTGGAGCCGCCCGCCGCCCAGCAGCAGCCGCCGCGGCAGCTCTCCTCCTCCAGCCCCGACCTCATCTGCACCACGCTGCAGGCGGAGGCCCAGGGAAAGGGGGAGGCGTTGGCGGGTGGGCTGGAGCGAGGGGGCAGCCTCAGCGCCTCGGCGGGTTTAGGGGGCTCGGAGGTGGGCGCGGCCGGCATGGACGACCTCACGGAAACTCCTCCGCGCAGCGACACCCCCAGCGAGGACGCGGCGTCGTTCCCGTTCTCCAGCAGCCCGGACTCGCCGTGCGGGAGGGGGGCGGCGGCGGGGGGACGCGGGTCCCTGGGATCCCCGCGCCTGCCCCACGACGGCGAGGACAAGGAGGAGGGAGCCGGCGCTGTGAGGTTGCCCCGGGGGGCGTCGGGGGGAATCGGGGGTCAGCACCTCACACCGTCAGCCATCCTGTACAGGGCGGCTATCACACGCAAACAGGTACAGAGCTGGAGGTGTGTGATGTGTTATCTCCTGCGGAAATAACGTGATGCTTTTTTGTCACTCGTGCATTCTTTCTGTTTTCCTGCTACAGAGGCGTGGAGTCTCGTCGGAGGAGGAGGAGGGCGAGGTTGACAGTGAGGTTGAGTTACCACGGAGACGGTGAGTAGCTCCATGTCCTTCATCAGTATTCTGAAAACCGGAGTCATTCTCCCATATGTGTTATTTTAAAAACGTCGTCGTCGTCGCCGTCTCCGTGTGATCGCTCCAGGCGACCGACCAGCATCACCAAGTGCCAGTCGGTGTCGACGTTCAGCTCGGAGAACCTGTCGGTGTCGGACGGCGAGGAGGGCCACACCACCGACCACTCCCACAGCGGCACGCCCGACGTGGTCAGCACCAACACCGACGACCGGCTGGACGACCGCAGCGACGACCTCCTCTCGCAGGGCTCGGAGATCCCGGCGGACAACACGGACCCGGCGCAGGCCTCTCCCGACGGCCTGTCGGCGAGGGACGGAGCGCCGGGCCACGCCAAGGCGCCGCTGGAGGCCGGGCAGAGTCCCGGCGAGGTGAGGCCACTCCGCGGAGGGCTGCATGTGTCAGTCTCACGCTGATGTGACAGCAGCAGGGAAACTGTGGTGGGACGGAACTAAGTAGATTTGTATTCAAGAGCCGTATTCATGAGCAGCTTTATACTTCTATACGCCACGGCACTGCACTTCAGAGGGAAGTATTGTTCATACGCCACCACATATATACATAAAAGCTGTGGTCACTAGTTATGTTTCAGACTAAGTTCTTTGCGAGATTAAAAAACAGATCTTTTCCTAAACCACTAATCATCACATGAGCCCTCAGCTTCATCTGGTAATAGATTGATAGATAGATAGATAGATAGATAGATAGATAGATAGATAGATAGATAGATAAATAGATTACTTTTATGAAATAATTTATTGTACTTTTACTAAAGTGAAATTTCTGTAGCAAAATTGGTATTTCCTAGTTTGGAAACAATAAAGTTAATCCATCCATCCATCCATCCATCCATCCATCCATCCATCTATCTACCTATCTATCTATCTATCTATCTGTCTTTCCATCCATCCATCCATCCATCTGTATATTAATCTTTTTTATGTTATTCACAGGGGCTATTTCTCCACACAGTCACATTTATAAAATCGTTTACTGTACTTTTCCTTCAAATGCAAAACTTTATCACAGCATTAAGACTTTTACCTGAGTAAAGCATGTGGACGGTCCGTCCGTCACACTTCCCCGTTGGTTTCAGTCGATCATGTGGTGTGACCTTGTTGCCCCCTCCTCCCGTCTCGTCCCCGTGCAGAGTCGGGCCCTGTGCGACGACTCGGACTGCGACAGCGCCGAGCTGGACCAGTCGGGCAGCGGCGAGCCCAGCCGACCCCCCAGCGCCGGAGCGTGTGTGCCGCCGTCTCAGTCCTACCAGGGGTCTCCGCACCCGGGACCTCCGTAGATCACCGGACCCTCCAGCAACCGCCACGTGGCGTCTACACACCAATCTGTCGCCAGTGCAGCACCACCACCGTCGCCACGAGGGATTTCACTCCTGCTCCTGCACATCCACCGGTGTCCGGCAAACCTCCGTCACGCGACACAGGGCATTCGTCATAATCATCAAGATATCTTGGCAGCTTTTGACATCTGATAAATGTCATTTTTAGGTTCAGTAGGGTCGTTAAATTTGTATTTATTTTCTCTATAGGCCGATCAGTTACCACGGTAACCTTAGCCACTGCTCCAGTTCAGCAAAAACTCTTCTCACAGACGCTGCGCACGACAACACACTCGTAGTCCTTTAAACACTCTAACCCTCACCACACACACACACACACACACACACACACTAATGCATCGAATACTAACGAATAATAATGTAAATATCCGTGTTCCATATCCACGATGAGAAATATCTAACTTTATTTTATTTGTAAGATACAAATGTAAGACTTAAAAAAACGATATGCAGCCCACGTGTGAACAAACAAACAAACGCATGAACTATACGTGTTTATGATTTATTAGTCTGAATGTGTCCCGTTTTATATTTTGTGAAAGTTTACACTTTTTTAATTCCTGAGAAGTATTACTTGAGTTCTTTTTGGTTTTTTGGTTAATAAATGTCAGCACTTAAGAAGAAAAGAAAGAAAAAATGAAAAAAAATAAGAAGAAAAAAAGTTCAAATGGAATGACAGTCTGACCCAGGCACATGGATCATGACGCATCATAATAATAATTATAAGGATCAGAATAAGTGAAAATATTTTTTCAAATCCTCCTATTTACTGAGTTTCACACGTTAAACGCACGTGTGAGGTTTTTATTGAGCCTGAATAGTTGACGATGGGATGGAGAACCAGCTTGAACTGGTTCAGTCTGATGAACAGTCCTGCAGAAATCCCTCGTTCATGTTTTTATCATTTTTATTGAAAGTGAGACATTTTAGAGGATGTCGTTTTTCATGCAGGTCGAACTGTAGAGGTTTTATTTAGCCTCACATCAATGGTTAAAAAAATAATATATAGAAACACGTGTCGGTAAAAAACTGTTTCAGCTAAAAACTGAAGGTTTAGAACCTTCGTGAATTTTGGGGATTCGTTGCAGGACTCGCGTTCGTCTTTAGCAGCTTGTACCTAATAAAACGACTACTTGAGAGGGAACCGTTGTCAAACCGCTGGTTTGGATTGTTACAGGTTGTCTTTTTATATTTGAAAGGCAGTGAACGTGTTTGTAGAAACACTTTAAAGGTGACATATTCCGCTTCATATTCAGGTTCATACTTTTAATCTGGGTGACCAATTGAAAAGGATTACATGCTCTAATGTTCAGAAAAGGCATCAGTGTTCTCATACTGTCCATTCCTGCAGCTCCTCTTTTCAACCTCTGTGTGAATCGCCTGCATTACTTTTTAGCCCCGCCCCCAACTCCCGATAACCCCCCAGTCTGCTCTGATTGGCCAGCTGGACCCAGTCTGTTGTGATTGTTAAAACGCGTTCAGAAACGTGTAGGAAATGCCACGCCCCCTTTACCAGAGAAGTGGAGATTCTCATATTGCAGGCGGGGTTACAAACTGTGAAAACACAGTGGGAGAGAGTTCTGAACCAGTTGTGATTTTTGCATAATATGTCACCTTTAACTAAATGGATCGGTTCTCCTCTGGTTCTAAATGGAACTGAACCCCTCTTTTCTTTCTTCATTGTCTGAGATTCATTTTCAGACTTTGGTCCCAACTTTTCTTCTTTTTTTTTTCATATGGTGCTTTAGTTTCTCCCTTAGACTTTTAACATTGGTGTGTAAGACAAAGGAGGAGTTTTCTCTCTTTAGTAAACAAACCAAATCCGAGTCGTCACGACGCCGACAGGCTTCATAAAAACCTCTGACTTGTCCCTTCAACCCTTTAACGTGACTGCAAGAGAAGCCGGATGAAGGCGTAGAGAGCACTTCTCTGTGGTGACTGTAGTGGAAACAATTAAGTATCCTTTGGGTTTTAAATAGAAATGTTTTTTTGTTTTTATACAGCATTGCGCACATTGTATCTGTAACATAGGGAGTTATATCAAAAAAGAAAAAATATTATGAGCAACAATAAATAATGCATTGGTTAAAAAAAATTAAGTGTGTTTATTTTTGGTTTAAAAGAGACGAGTCGCTGCAAAGCTACGGTTTGTGCCGTTTTTGCGTCACATGAGGAATAAATTATATTATTTATTATTTCATACCTGCCCATCATTTAAAAAATAAAATAAAAAAAGATTCCCCCCATGTTTTTGGATTAATAAATAAATACCACACATGGTTTTATTACCATCTCTCTTATTGAATCACAGAATAATTCTTCATAGCTCCTGTCAGTCGTCGCACAGGGCCCGACTCTGCCCGGGGACGAGACGGGAGGAGGGGGAACAAGGTCACACCACATGATCGACTGAAACCAACGGGGAAGTGTGACGGACGGACCGTCCACATGCTTTACTCAGGTAAAAGTCTTAATACTGTGATAAAGTTTTGCATTTGAAGGAAAAGTACAGTAAACGATTTTATAAATGTGACTGTGGTGAAATAGCCCGTGACTAACATAAAAAAGATTAATATACACATGGATGGATGGACAGATAGATAAGACAGATAGCTCAGTTTGACCACTTTTCTCGCATCATGCTTTAACGTCAAACTTCACGTTTATGAATTTATATAATACGATTTGTTTTAAAGTGTAACACATGGAACCTTTTAGCCGCTTTGATGCTGGAGAAAACCTGGCAACCCCACAGGCTTTCTTATTAATGGCTTGTAGTTGATTCATAAACCCATTTATATATTATTATTAAATCTGTTGATTAAAAAGCCTTTTTTTCTTTATTAAGTTGTTACCGTTATATTTTGTAACGAAGGAACGACCCGACAACCGTTTAAGCATTTCACATGTTTTTTTTAAATTTTTAATTTCTGCATTTCATTTCAACAATGCCATTGCACCCAGATCTACAATAGTTTTGAAAACGTGCACAAAAAACGTGAGTTTCTTCATCCTGCAAAGAATAATTAAAAAATAAAAATCTGACCCAGGCAAAAAAAAAAAAAAAAAAATATAGCAGGAAACTAGTGTTAATTCTATAATTCTCCTTCTAGTTGAATCATAATTTAATACCTCAGCATAATATACTTATAAAGACCCATATGTCTCGTAGTTTTGCCCCCTTGCAGCATTCCCCCAGCCCTGCAGTTAAAAAAAATATTTTCTCTATTTAAAACAAACATTTCAACGTTATTATTATTATTATCATCTTCATCATTACTATGGTCTGTAGTAATTTCAGAGAAAAGAAAAAATATTTTCCTCTCGTTCAGGCCCCGCACCCCCCCCCCTGCGGCCCCGCCCACCCTCATCAGAATCCAATATACAATAATGCTCAAAAAAAGTTCTGATCGAGAATTTTTTTTAAACAAAAGATGTAAAAACACGGGAATGACACAAAACAATTAACTCTGCAAAAAAATTATCAGAGAGCGAGACTTGAACCGACACGTCACCGGGATGAAAACCTTCACTTTTAAAAACCCACGTCCCGCACCGTGGCCCAACCGCCTTGAACGGGACGCTGGATTCTACTCTCACGAGGAGCTGAAGTGTGTATTAAATAAAAAATAAATAGATATTTTAAAAAGGGAGGGGAAAGAACAGTCCATCTAGAAGGTTGTCTTTTTTTTCTTCATTTTTTTTTAACATTTTCTAAGAAAAATCTGACATAAAAAAAAAACATTATTTATGCTTTTTCAGATTTTTCCAAAACCTTTTTTTATACCTATATCAAGAAAATCATACAGATATACAACGACGACAACAAAAAAAAAGAGGAAAAAATAAGTTTTTAAAAACTTTATGCAAAAAAAAGGGAATTTCTTTCTTTAAAAACAATAAATAAATAAAATACCAATATCATGATGATGGTGTAATTACAACTGAGCGGGCGTCTAAAGGAAGCAGAGGAGGAAACAGTGAGTTTATAGGACTTGGTTTTTGCATCAAGTTCAATAAAGGGACCTCTCGGTAAAAAGTAGGGGGAGGGGTCAACGTTAGGTGCTGATGATGATCCTCCGTGTCAGTTGGCGGCGAGGCCGGTGGCTTCAGAAGACAGCCTGAGGGGCACGGACAAAAAAAATGTCAACTTTCATATTCATTCAAAAATAATACTACAGCAAGTGTTTGGATAAAAGAGACAGACACGTCGCTCTCGGCGCTTATGTTGACCGATTTGAAATCTTTTGTTGGACAGAATAAACTACATTGTTGTGTTGACATTTTACGTTAAATAAATGATATTCAAATTCTATATATTAGTTTTCTTTTTTTAGTTTATGGTTAAACAAAAATATCAAGCTGCAATTACATTTCTTCTTTGTTGTAAAGGTTCGATAACGACATCTTAGGAATCATTGACAGATTAATATATATATATATATATATATATATATATTTCATATCAGAAATCTTGTACTCCCTAACATCGACCCAATGAAATCCATATCTGTCGGGCTCTAGTTAGACACGATACTTGATGTTAACTTGAGACGATCACTTTGACAGTAATTAAAAAAAAAAGAAAAAATGTTGTTAGTTAACATGTTGCGCGACTTCCCCGGAGAAGGTGCAAAACAAATATTCTGTTAACCTTGTACCTTTAAATTTTACGGAGCTTTTTAGACTGAGGCCAACAAGGAAGACAAATTATGAAAATCAATAAAAACTAAAATAGATTTAAATGGTTAGAAAACCCTTTTTACTCATGTTTATCAGAATCGACCTACTGATCCAAGAGAGAATTCACGTGTCTTTTCTCTCACCTTAAATCTCCTCAAGTTCTAATTGTCTGACAAAGAAAGAGATCGTCAACCTTTTTTATTTCGAGGAAATGGAACTTCATGTCTCTTCTCTATTTTTATTAACAATAATCAACAAAGTTTGTGACTCGCTGGCTGAACAGACACAAGATCAGATTAGAACTAGTCTGATTAATCCTCCAAAAACAAAGAAACCAGAAAAGTGTTTCTACGACAGGTGCACAGACATAAAAACGTAGGAAGGGTCGCGTAAAAGAATCTAATCGTGGTGAATGTTGAACCCTGAAAATGTTGAAGCTGACAAACTTTCCATCGAGACGGAGCAAAACGAAACCCAGAACACGGCGCCGCCCAATTCGAGAGTCGACCTGTTTTTAATCAACCGCAGCTCCAGACTCGTTCTCGGTTCTTACCGAGCATTGATCAGATACTCAGCCAGGCTGATGCTGGCGTGGGAGCCGGTGATGGTGACCTGTCTGTCGGTGGAGCCCTCCACTGGGTTGGCGATTTTGATCTGGGCGCCCGACATCTGACGGATCTCGTTGATCTTCGCGCCCTGGCGGCCGATGATGCAACCGATGAGCTGAAATGTGAGATCATCGTCGTCATTGTCGTCATCATCAGTCTCTGCTGCTGCCGTCAGAGGCAATAAGGAAAAGGAGATAAATGCCACTTACGTCATTTGGAATGGTCAGCTCATGAGAGCCGGTTTGTGCAGAGGCATCCATCCCGGCTGGAGGAACGCAAAGAAGAAAAAAAAACCTGTGAGACTATTGACACCAAGTGGATTGTTACAGATCTTACGTCAGTCGGCGTCAACGTACCCTGGAAGCTCTGGTTGCCGTGTGCGATGGGGAACGGGCTCTGCTGCATGGCGAGCTGGTGAAGTTTGGTGAGCTGTGAAGACGACGCGAGGAGGGACAAAAAAACACGAACAGACGAGTAAAGGACGCTGTCAAGTCACGTCAAAGCTGAAAATTTTTGTAATTATTTCCCTCTTGTCAGTGGATATAGTGATGATGATGATGATGGGAGGAAAAGTGGAATGAAACATGGGAGGGTGAATCAAAGTTAGGAGAAAAAATGGTGGATGGTGAAATTATATTAATGAAAGCGTCTGTGAGGCGGCGGTGGGTTGAATAAAAAGGGTCAGAGGGGTGAAATGAGAAGGTGGACATGGTTCCCCAGGACCGAAGATTACAAATATATTGGATCACTTACAGAGGGCCCTTCACTTACATCAGGCTGTGGAATGGCGTGCTGCCCTTGGACAGCGTAAGCCTGCAAAGGAGGAGAGAACAGCGCTTAGGAAGAGGACGTGGCGGGTCACACACATACACACACACTATGAACAGCCAATAACCATCAGATAGCTGTCCTGAACAAAGCCAGACGCGCTACAGACGACGGCCTTGCGTGTAATTTAATTTCTTCTGACCAGAGCTGCTTCGGAAAAAAAACAGCGGAAACACGCTGTAAGGGCCAAATACTAACATGGAACAAATGTAGTCGGACACAAACAAATGAAAAAAAGAGGCTGTCGTTGTTTTACCTGACCACCAGCAAAGATGACGGGGGAGCCTGAGGGTTTGGGTCTGTACGGGATGGTCACTCCCTTCGGAGGCGACTGAGAAAAAGAAAAATAGAAACATCCCCCCATCACTCCGTTAAATATTGTAGCAGCAAGAATAACAAATCATCAAAAGAGAATTGACGGGGTCCCCACCTCGAGCATGACGACGCAGATCTGCTTGACACACTCGATGATGGACTGTGGGGTCCCTGCGACGGTGATGGCGCGCTCCGTGGAGTTGGGCAACATGTCGCCTGCTACTTGTACCTGAGCTCCTGCCGACTGCGGAAACACAAAAGATAAAAACATCAGAGATAAGAAACTAGTTATATATATATATATATATATATATATATATATATTTTTTTTTTTTTAAAGACAGAAATAAGACAAGACTAACCTCCCGGATTTCCTTGATCTTGCAGCCGCCCTTGCCGATGAGCGAGCCACACTGGCTGGCGGGCACGACGAGGCGCATGGTGACGGGCGGTTTGCTGGTGGCTGTGCTGTTGGTCATGGAGGTGCTGATGTCCTGCAGTGAGGAGAAGAGGAAGAAGCCACAACAACCGTTCAAAACACGTGACAAAATCAGAAAAGTGTCAAAAGTCTGTTTCAGTGAGCAACTCTCACCTCCTCCAGTTTCTCAATGATCATGGAGAAAGCCTTGAAGATGGAGGTGGTGGGTCCTGCCAGGGTTATGATCCTCTCCGGACAGTTCCCCTCTGAGATGTTGATGCGAGCGCCGCTCTGCGCCAGACAGACAAAGCAGGAAGTGACAATCAGTGGCCATGTGTGAGAGTGATTCAGTGGGTGGATTGGGATTGTCCTTCCTATCTACTATTCCGACTCCACCTTCACTAAACTACATAATTATGCAACGGTGGATGTTGTTGATGCGTCTGTCGTGGATTACAGAGATGGATTACAAAAAACCTCAGCGGCTCCATCAGCACGTTTCAGTGTTTTACCACCGTGTGACATCATATGTAACAGTAATTTACATGATGACGTCTCTTCTGGGTCATATTCATACTCTTCTTCATCAGGTTTAATCATTTACGCCCATGCATGGGGCATCACGTTAAATATCACTGCCGAAATGAATTTTGGGACGTCTATATTCTTAATCATTTAGAGAATCTGAACAGCTCTTATCATGGTACTGAGGAAATACTCCCGGGTCACTTCAAGATTTAGGAAACTTCCTCAGCCAATTTGACAATTCGGCCGCATCCCAAGTTTCACTGGAATTATGCAAATTTTCCATCTTCTCACATGTGGAAAAATAAGTTTTAAAAAGGAACTGACCTCCTCTCTCATCTTCTTAACCGACTCTCCTTTCTGTGAAGAAAAAAACAACACAATATTTAAAAAAAACAACACAATAAGAGATAATAGGTTGTAGATAATATTTTTTCTGTCAGCGAACACAAACTCACCTTGCCAATGATGCTTCCAACCTCCTGCAGAAACAGGAACACAACGTTCACGTTAAATCAATAAAATGATTGATCGGGACAGACGACGGCGTCCACGACTCTGATTGCGGAAGGAATGAATGAATGAATGAATGACGGACACATTGCACAGCGGACGCACTCACCTTCCCGTGCATGAGTAGCCTGATGGTGAGGGTGACGTTGAGTCCACCTTCGACCAGGCTCGAGTCCATGTCTACTGCAGGATCCAGGGTGAAAGAGGGGGTGGGCGGGTCTTTGGTCGCTGGTTCAAAGTCTGCAACGGATCAGACAATCACAGAGACAAACGTGAGTGAAGTGAGTGGGAACTCTGAGGGACACACACAGACACACACACACACAGTAGTTTCAGTCCCAGTAATTCACATCACACTGTCCCCGGCTCCAACTCGTTCATCGCCAGCACAATGACCCACTGTCTCCCGGCGGCGTCTATATCCTGGAGTCTGGTTTATTCTTTTCAGGGCCTTCGCGTTAAAGCTCACCAGAAACTTTTCTACCTTTTTTTTTCATTTTTTGAAACTGAAATTGTTCCGACTTCACGTCCGGTGTGTTCCGACAGTTAGCAGCTGAAGCTACGTGACGTAGGAGGCGTTGCTACTCGCAAACCGGATGCTTGGGGGGGAAGAAAAAAGAGAGCAACACAACAGTCCACTCCGGGTCGAGATTTAAATGCTAAAGTTAGCTGCTAGCACCGGAACCGTTTCTCCGATAACGTGTCCGCTTGTGGTATTCAGCCATTTGTAAAATTGAACTTTCAAAAAAACATCTACTAGCAGATAAACGTCGACCGGCTATCGAGCTGAGAAACACTACGGTGATTTTCCATTCAGTTCGCTAGCATTAGCATCGCGCACTCCAGTGAATAGTCGGGTCCCGCGGCCTACGGGAGCGCGCCGGAGTTGTTCCCGTCCTTCATCTCCCCCCGACGGGAGGAGAAGCGTGTAAAAGGCGGCTCCGCGCCGGAGAGTCTTACCCGAAAACTGTTCCCTGGATGGGCGTTCAGGGGGTGGGTAGGGTGGCGAGGGTGGAAGGGGAGAGGTTCGGGAGGGAGTTGTAAAAGGATCCGGGGAAGAGGGACGCGGCACCGCTGCTCGATCGGACTCCACTTCTTCTTCTGCTCGGCACAAAAGACAGCGCGCGTTCAACTTTGACCTCCGCGCGGCCCCGCCCACTCTGCACGGAGAGCCCCGCCCCCACAGGGAAAATGACATATAGGCCTCGTTATGATTTAATAAAACCTACTTTTATTTATTTAACACTATTTTGGGGTACCACGATTGTGGACATAGATTTATGTATTTGGAGCAAGGCTGAATTATCAATCGTGTAAAGTTGTTTTTTTAATCAAATGTATCTATTTTTCTTTGTGATGTGATTTACACACTGAAAACCTCGAGTAAGATAATAACTCTCCCATCACAGGTGAGAAAAACAACAACAATTATTTTCACTATCAATGGGTCTTTTTTTATGATTTATATTTTATAAAAATTTTCACAATTTTAACATAATACAAATAAGTATGAATAAAAATAACTCTAAACAGAGGACAGAAAATACATTTCAAAATGAATGAAGACAGATTTTTAAAGGAAATGCAGACAATTTAATAATAAAAAAAATAGAAAATACAACAAATAACCCTAACCCTAACCCCCCAAAAAATAATAATAAGAAAAAAATATTTCTAAGTTTTTATTTCTCATTTTCTAATTAAAGATGTAGAAAAATAGGCCAACTTCAATGTTTTAAACCCATTTTTATTTTATTTAATAATGTTTTTGTAAAACTATTCTATTGTATTTTTATACAAAAGTAGAATAAGATAATAACATTCAGGAAGAGGCCTTTCGGCATTGTGAGAACTTTAAAATGTTAATAATGATATTTATTCAGGGATGTGCTGTTAGAATTATTGAGAAAGAAAAAAACATAATTTTTTCTAAATAAGTTTTTCAAAAAGTCCTCTTTTCGTATGAAATAAAAACAAGACAAGACACGCTGCTTGCGAATTTTATTCAAATAGCTAATACAACAAATAAAAGTGTTGTAGATAAAAATTATGGGAAACCTTAATTCAATATCTCTTATGGCAGAGTTATCAGACTCAGAGTGAGGCGATCAGTTGCCACAATTCTTCTTAGTTAATAAATCGAAAAGTTAGTCAGATCTTAGATATATCGAGTTAGTGTCACATGTACTCTATGATTACAGATTTATTAAAATCAAGCAAAATCAGTAAATGCAACTCAGAAAATATTTATGGCGACTGATCGCCTTACTCACTTTAGTGCTGTTAACTTTCAAAGACTGACATGCCAACAGTCAACTTTTTTTCATTCGACATTTGAATATAGAAACTTTTTGCTTCTTTTTTTCAGCCATTTAATCCAAAAAATCATCTGAAAGACAGATTATTATTTTTTTAAAGACACTTTGTTCTATCTGTTGATTGTTTGAGCTGTAGAGTGATAAAACACCATCTTTAAAATGCCCAGACTCCACCCTACACCTGCAGACCACACCCCTTAGACTAGAAACCCCGCCCCTTCCAGCCTTTGAACCCTCTTTTTCCCTCCAAAAATTTTAGCAGAACAAAGGGATCAACGGACGTTGTGTCCAATGGACTTTTTCCACATTTGAAATGTTTATTTGGTAAGTTATGGCATATATTGTTTGAATGTTAACATTGTTTTGCGTTTGATTCATGCAAGATTCCAGAGTTTAAACTTGAGAATAGAAAGGAAATGTGCAATGCCATATAGTGGCAACTTACTTGAGTATTATTATTTGCTTGAAAATATTTGCATTTGGAATAATTTCCTTTTTATCATTCCTTTTATATAAAAAAAATCATCCAACAATCACCTGTTACCATCTCAACCTGAATGAACCAATACCACCACCAACAATATAGTTTTTTTCAACCAAACATGTTCATAACTATATACTGTATAGAATCTCGACGCTGCTGCATTTCACTGTGAATCCAACAGATGGCGCAACAACACAGTTTGTAGTCTGTACTCTCTGCAGCATCACCCAAATAATAATCCAGTTGACCTGAAGTCCTGTTGACTGAAGTGTCCTGACCTGAGTTAAAAATAAAATGAAATAAACATTTTACTGTACAACCGGCTGTCAGCATAACCCAGTTAAAGATATAAAAACGAAAGGTTACAGTGACAGTCGTCACTCCCAGGACTATTTTGTTGAACATGTCAGCGCAAGCTAAATATAAATCCTCACAGAGCAGGCAGGAGGCAGCGACTGTACACGCAGGTATTTGGTTTTTAGATACTGAGCACGACAGGATGTTATAGTGTGAGCAGAGGGTTATAAATGAGAACTAACAATTCTCATTATTTATGAAATATTACACTGGTAAATCAGCCAGTAAAGCTGCTGTTGCTCCGCCTCTAATGACAAAGAGGAGACAGCTGCTCAGGAATTACATCACCTCGTTGACGTGGATGATTTATCATCCTAAATCATCTGGAGCCATTAAGCTCTTGATCTTAAACATAATTTTAAAATATCAGTTTGCAGTTTGCACCTTCAGGCTTATATATACAGTATACACACACATATATATATATATATATATATATATATATATATATATATATATATATATATATATATATATATATATGCATATGGTTATGTGTATATATGTATCTATTCATATGCTTATATGTTTATGTGTGTATATATACCTGTGATGTTGTTTGAAAATCCGCCACAAGGATTTTCAAACAACATCACAGGTATATATTTTTTGCTGATGCAGTTTCAAACGTTCCCAAAACGAAGACCTCCAGGACTTCACCTCTTGACCTGAAAATAATGAGCTCCGTCTCCCTCGTTTTTTTTGTTTTCTTTCTTTAAATAATACGTAAAAACAAATATGATTAATGACTCTCCGCCCCGTGATGGATCGCCTCGTTTTCCTTTGCAGACTTGTTTGTTTTTTTGTCACATGATTGATGGGACAAACGAGGACCTCTGTTGCCCGCTACACGCCGTTTATTTTTGAATTAGACCGAATCTAATCAAAGCTCTGGGTTGTACAGTTAAATCCTCTGAACTGTGATGTTGTTGCTATTATTATTGTATCAGAGTGCGACAATATAAAAAAAAAAAAAGCAGAACAGATGGATAAAACGGAGCAGTCGAGCCCTGTAACCATGTGTTCATGGTCTGGTTGACGAGAGGATTCTGCCTGAACTCACTCAGCACATGTTCATTAATCCGGTTCGCGTCAGAGCTCCCGCAAATACACAATTAGTCAATGGCCGCAACCCGCTCGCTATTGTCTCCTCTCCCCCCCCCCGAACCGTTAATCTTTCATAAATCCAATTTCTCCATCACAACTGATGGCGATTTACAGGCGGGCATGACTCATGAATCACGTCCGCCTCAGCTTAGTGGATTCAAAAAAATCACCGCGTTCCGTAGACGGCAGACATGGAGCTCCCCGTTTGTCTCAGCACTTCCTCTGTTTTGTTTTGTTTTTAGGAAAAAATATACTCTCTTCTTTTCTTTGGGAGTCATCGTGTGCAGAGCTGTGACCCAACCAGAGAGCGCCACGCTCTGGTGACGAGGCAAAACATTGACTGTGAAGTGACAAACCGCTGCGCGTGACGTGTCATATCAACAGCACCGATGAGCAAATGGGAAGAAGGGAAAAAAAACCCCAGGTTTGATTTGGTTAAAGAATGTGCATGACGCTTTGATGAGAACACTGATCATCGCCGAGGGCCGGATTGTTTTTTCCGAGGAGCGGAGTTTGCAACATCACACGCTCTTTTCGGCCTTTTATGTCTCTGTCGAGCGGTACAGTAGCTTAAACATAATCATCTGCTGACTTTGATCTCTGCATTTTTGTGCTCTTCTACACTGCCGCCTCCCCCCCATCCCACAAACCCCCTCCGCAGGAACTCAATGCATCCTCTCCTTGTTCCGTTTTCCTCCTTCAGTGCTTTTATCTGACACTGTCTCTCTCTCTCTCTCTCCTGTCCTTCTTCTCTACACCGCTGAGTGGCCATTGATTACTGTACACGGATTGTGTGATGAAATGACACCCGCCCACCTGACATCCTGTCGTCGAACGCCGCCCCCTTGTCCTCCCGCTGCCTTTCGTCGCTGACTGAAACTGGAACGGGGTCATATTCCCGTGCTGTGATCTGGCTTCCTACCTGGAGTCGCCCCTTTCTGTTTCCAGCTATAGATTGTGGCGTGTGCTGTAATATGGCTGCGAGCTTTTACCATCAGCGATAGCACTTTATTGTTTTATTTATGCGGCTCATGCGATGCCAGTGCAATTGCATTGTGGTGGCAAACGGAGCCTATGTGGGGCCCTTTAATTTGGGCCCCCCCAACCGCCACTGCTGTTGTCAGTGCTTGACCGTTCACGCACCTTCTGTACATCTAACACACCCGTTATCAATTAAATTAGTTGTAGCTGTGTTGCTCACATTATATCAACGTCAGCCTTTATGCTTGTATGGTTTTTAATCTTAAAAGTAGCCACAACTCAGAAATTGTGGTCAGAACTGCAAGAACTGAGTGGAATCTAGCCGTCGTTCTATTTTCTTAGCTAACGTTAGCTGAAGATACCTTGACTGAACCGTTGTTTGACGACTCGCTAGCCAGTGAATGTTTATGGTAAAACATTGAAATGAGTCATACATATCCTTAATTGGGACATTGTCTTTATATCTTTAACTTTTGCCTTTTCCTACAACTGACTGACTGACTATGGTTGTATCGTGCCTATGGTTACATGGGGGGCCCCCCTGGTGGCCAAGGGGGCCCCTAAGCAGCCGCTTGTGCCTTAGGCCGGCCCTGGTGGGAACCATAACAATTGTTCACGTTGATAAAAAGGGAACCAAAATCCAATTTACTCTCATCAGCTGTAAAGTAAATGGTCTGGATTACAGTGATGTGACACCTGATGACACCCTCCTAAAGCCAGAGAGAGGGAGGTCCAATGAGTCGAGGTCCAAGGTCTTGAACTGAGATGGAAAACAAAAGGAAGCGGCCTCCAAAAGAGCATCTTTTTCATTTGATATCACGGTGCAACTCTTACAATCAGGAGCGTTGTCTTCCTCATTGTGATCTGCGACATTCAAACCCACGAGCTTGGAGGCAGAGGAGAGAGAGATTCGTGTTCCAAAGGGCCACGGGCGAGTTGTACGGATCTGTTAGCTCGCTAAAAATGGGAGACACAGTGGGACTGAGTTCTCTCTGCAGGGGTGTGAACAGAGCCAAAGTGTTTGTTTCTCGTGGCGACTGCAACATCACTGCTTACACATCCACGGCCCCGGTCGGATGGACCTGCAGGGTCACAGCGAGAGGCGGCGCCTGCCCTCGTGAAAAACACAAACAACCCAACCTGTCCGGGCAGGGAACCAGAGAGGACGGATTGGAGAGCGGCTCCGACCCCGGGCTCTTATTTTAGGAACGCTCGTCCGCAAATAGGCCGCTGCCACACGCGGAGACAAATAATTGGCGTGATGTCTCCGGGGCACAAAAGCACGAGGAGCCGTCTTGAGTTTTAATGACGAGCCGCCACAGGACGAAGCCGGTTACGCGAGCGACCGGGCGAATTCTCTGGACTCCCTGGTGTTAGGGAAAAATTCACGCTGCTGTTGCAACAAAGATTATACAGAGAGTATCACAGGGTACGTTTAATGATACATCACCGGAATGGTGAGTCAAACCATCTGTGTTGACATAATGACACAGATCGAATCCTCAAAGATAATCTCATCTCGACAAATATTTGACGGATTACCTCTGGATTTTGTTGCAGACATTCTCGGTGCCTGGAAGATGACGCCTGTACTGACTCTGGCGAGCCCCTCTCGTTTCATCTAGTGCCATCAGTCCACTGACTTTTTCTTCTTCTTTTCTAGTTAAAAACGTTTGAACAAATATTTCCCTACAGGGACAATAAAGTATATTGTATCATATTGTATTGTACTGGATGGTATACCTCATCATATAGTCACGTATCGTATTGGATGGTATATTGTATCATATCGTATTGGATAGTATATTGTATCGGATAGTGTATCGTAGTGGATAGTATATCGTACTGATCATATCGTATTGGATAGTATATTGTACTGATCATATCGTATTGGATAGTATATTGCACCGTATTGGGTAGTGTATCTTATCGTATAGGATAGTATATCGATCATATCGTAACGTATCGTATTGGGTAGTGTATCGCATCGCATTGCTTGACATTACATGTTGTGTACACATCTTTGGTGGCCAGACTGAGGCTGCGTCGTGATGATGATGACTCCTGATACTAGCTGTGGCCGACAGAACAGTGTGACAGTGTCTGGATTTGGACCAACCGGCGTGTATACATGTATATTGAGTTTCACGGGGAGGAATCTCAGGTTCCTCAGAGCTGACGGGTCTGATGAATGCTCACTTGGCAGCTGACGGTTGAACAGCTTTCTCCCTCCTCCAGAACACTCTGTATATATCATACACTACTCACTGGCCTGAGCTCACACACACACACACACACACACACACACACACACACACACACACACACACACACACACACACACACACACACACACACACACACAGAGAGACAAAGCAAAAGTATCCCACTATTTTCACTCTCACCGCCAACAGCGCGTCACGATTCTGTTTAGCTTAGACTGAAAAGAACTCGGTTCTTGTCACATGCACTTAATCTCAGAGAAGAATGGAAGTGCACACACAGTAAAACACGACGACACCAGCGAGAGGACTATGAATGAAAACAGGGTTTTTTTCTCCATCTGGAAAACGTAAAATGCAACCACAACGGAAGCAGCCAAATATGTATTTAGACACGGATGTTTTTTGAATTTTTTTATTACCTGTCTGGATCCATCTTGACTTTTACAGGCTGAGTTCATTAAACCCGGTCTGCTTGTCGCAGACGCAGAAAATAACGAACCACATCAAAGTATTCAACTAAAACTCTGGATCTTCTTTACTGTTTCCTGCTGGTCTGAAACTCAGAAGATAAGTAGCTTGAAATGCGTTGGAGAGGAGAACAAGAGCAGACAAAGAGCACAGAGCTTTGAATATATATATATATACTGTATGTTTGAGCTCCTGCAATATGGAACCTAATACTTCAGACTTAGTGACTCAAGTTCAGATTACCGAGAAGTATGTACTGTATAGATAGTGCGAATATATATTTAGGTGTACATATATACAGTAATATGTTAAATAATGTGCGATATGTGTAATGTATACACTATAAAACAATAGTATGAGGTAATAGAAATGGAGGATTATACTCTAATATAGCTGTTATATTGTATCATCGTATAGTGTTTACAGTAATATAATAATGCTACAGATCTTACTACTACTTAAACTGCTATTCCCTTATATTGACACTGGTAATATGTGATATAGCCAAATGTGTTGTTTTGTCCAACCAGCTGTTTCAAATACAAACGTATTAATTTTACTATTATTTTAAATAATAAAGAGAACAGCAGTCCAACATTTGAGCGGGTTAAAAAATACAATAATTTGTCATTTTTGTCTGGGTGAAAGAATAATGAACATAATGATTTAATGAAACTGACTGATTCCTATGACTGTAGACTCATTTTTTTTTTCTCCATTGATTTATCAATTAATCAACCGCTCATTGCCGGCGGAGGCTGATGGGTCAGTGTGGTTATGATGGGGTGCCTATTTATGTATGTGTAAGTGTGAGTGATCATCACATGCATACGTGAGTGTGTATCGATTGTTCGGTACAAACATGCAGGCGAACGATCCGCTGAGTAATCGAGGCTAAATCCAACACGAGCTCAGTCTGTCGCTCCTCCGAGATCCGGATCAGAGGATCAGAGTCATTAGTGTGTGTGTGTGTGTGTGTGTGTGTGTGTGTGTGTGTGTGTGTGTGTGTGTGTGTGTGTGTGTGTGTGTGTGTGTGTGTGTGTGTGTGTGACAACAATTCACGACCAGCACCTCAGCTCACCTCACCTTCATAGTTAAA
This sequence comes from Scophthalmus maximus, assembly GCF_022379125.1. Classification (NCBI taxonomy): domain Eukaryota; kingdom Metazoa; phylum Chordata; class Actinopteri; order Pleuronectiformes; family Scophthalmidae; genus Scophthalmus; species Scophthalmus maximus. The sequence continues at coordinate 2,136,859 of NC_061517.1, read as the reverse complement.
ATTGAAAGAAATAAAAAAAAAAAGCCTGCTCCACAGATGGTAAATAATGGACCAACGGGGAGCAACTACTGTATGGCTGAGATACAGGCACTGTGTGTAATAACCATACATCCTTTAATATGATAACTGCTTCTTGCATCATGCCTCAACAGAGAATTAAGATAAGACCAGAGATGCACTTTCAGAGTACAGAGGAGGCGCCAGGCAAAAGGTAGAATAACACAATACAGCAAAGTACACAGTAAAAAAAAGAGATATTTTTTAGAAAAGAATTATGAAAAGCACTTCATTATATACAAAGCGTGCAAGTCTGGCCTTGTGAAGAAAGCGTGCAGTGGTTTGGATTGAATAAAAAGTATGACTGATGAGTACGGTGTATGATTGTGCAGTAAATTAAATTAATTATTTAATATAAATGTACATATTGCACATGAATAAGAAACACATTGTGCAGGAGTGGTGGATACAGAGGATGATAACGAATCATGAATACAGTGTTTTTTTGTTTAATCAATTTAGTAATAATTAAGTGTTCCTGTGCTTGAGGGGTTTAAAGCAGGGTGTCATAGTCACACTCAATATGTCACATGAGGCTGTGGCCTGATGAGTTGAATTATTAAAAATAATATCAATTGGCAACTTTTTTTGATAATCGGTTCATCGTCTCATGGTTCAAGCCAAAGTGAAGTATCCTCGGGTTGTGGGACTGTCTTGAAAATATATATTTCATTGGATGAATCTAGAAAAGGATGGTGGAGCCAACAGTGTTGTGTATGATGATGACATAAGACGACGATGCGTTTAATTTTTAATTTTTTTTTGAATGTGTCTCAAATAATTGCAACTCCTTGTGAATGAGCCCTCCCATCCCCTCCCATCACCTCCCATCCCCTCCCATCGCCTCCTCGGCTCCGTGACAACACACCGTCGCGCTGCTCACGCACGCGGAGCTCCTCTGTTGCGCATCATGATTCATCAACCACCGTTTGCTCGCGCGACCGCGGTTTCTCTCCGGCTCCCATCACTTGGTTCCCAGCGGCCGACTGTCTCGGTCGTGGGCCCCTCCTCGGATGCCTCCTCCTCTCCCACCACCCGCACCACCCATCTCTCTCTCATCCCGCGTCTCGACGGACCAAACGCAGCCGCCGCCGCTGCATCATCATCATCACCAGCAGCATCAGCAGCATCATCATCAGCAGCAGCATCAGCATCAGCATCATCACCATCACCAACGACAACCGGCAGCCTCCGGTCCAAACTGCGTTTTCTTTGGATGGATCCACCGGTGAGCCGGTGAGCTGCCGCCGGAGGACGCGCAAAAGACGAGCGCGGCCACGTTGCGCCATAAAGGATAAAAAAAAACAACAACAAAAAAAAAACAAGGGCAATTTATTTTTAATTTTTTCTGGCAATGTGAGAGGATCGTCGGCCACAGTGATATTGCCCCGCCGACGACATGTAAGAAGCTGGATAACTATTCCCCGTGTGAGCGACACCTCCCGTCCGCAGCTGCTCAGCATTACGCGAGGGGACAAGGTGAGACGCGTTCACGGGATTCACAAACACACACATATATATAATACATATAATATATTATATATATATCATATATATTGCGGGCGTTGCGGGTTTCGGTCGGTGTGCATCGTTGCATCCACGGTTCCCATCCTCTCCTGAGGGTTGTCTCGTTTTGAATTGCTCTGCTCTGGGTTATGTCATGTTATGTCATGTCATGTCAGCAGCCTGGTGTGTCTGTATGCGTATATGTGTGTGTGTGTGTGCGTGTGTTTTCAAGAGGATTGAATTTGGACTGGTCCGTCTCGGGATGGTCTGCTGCACCAGAGCTCTGCTCCGGGTCTGTCAGGACCACGGGTCCATGTGCATGAGGTCGAATCAAAATCCAAAATCCGGAGACTTGTTGTCCATCATCTTGTTCCTCGGCATCTCTGAACTGCAGCGCCACGACACGTGAACGTGTGCGAAGTGACCAGAGGTTCACCTGCCTTGGTTCCCATGCTATCTGGAGGCGAGAGTTCTGAACGGGGAAAACATTGATTATAGGAGAAGCTCTGTGCCGGTTGTTGAATCAATCGGCATCACATTTCCATTTACTTGTTGGTTGAATGGTTTTGAGATTTTTTTCCTCCCCACCCTGATGTGAATGACTATGAAATCTGCCAGACGACAGCAGAATCTCTGACTGGACTCTCTCCGTTTGAAGTTTAGTGAAATGTTTGTACAGTAGTACGGTGAGTGAGTCACCGGCCGGGTCCCCGAGTGGACGCACGAGGCGGCACGCCTTCTACCTCGGACTTGATGGAAGCGTTGATCGACGTCGTCGAGCCAGTTTGCGTCGAGGCCTTTACGTTTCGGTTGTTGTTGTTGTTGTTGTTGTTGTTGTTGTTGTTGTCGTCACCTACAGTCACAGATCTGTGGACGGCCCGCTGGAGGATGTGTCAGCGTGGCCGCGTGCTGCCAGCACGCACACAGGTTTTAACCATCCCGACGTACAGTATAGCATCTCTTCTCTGTTTTATGAACCTGTACATGCTTTTTAACACACACACACACACACACACACACACACACACACACACACACACACACACACACACACACACACACACACACACACATACACATACACATACACACACACACACACACACACGAGAAGCTCTGTCGGTGCCGGATGGTGTAGGCTCCCACTTTAAGGTGTCAATGTCATATCTGCTGCCTGCGAGCCGACAGCCACGATTATACTCCAGCGGATAGTTTGAAACCCAGCGGGCTCTCATCCAGGGTGGTGGGTGGGTGGCGTTTCAAAAAAAAAAACAGAAAACGAGCTGAGTCAGGCTACCGCAGGGAGCCATCAGACGAGATACTGTACAGTATCACACACACACACACACACACACACACACACACACACACACACACACACACACACACACACAGTGTCACGTCAGCGTGACGTCGGAGAACATTAGAGTCTTTTCACACTAGGACCCTGTGGGATCCTGCGACGACTACACACCAGTGGTTACGCAGACGGTCCTATTGGATAGGACGAGCCGAGGTTGACGTCATGCAAATTCGTCGGCGTGAACGTCCTGTCCTTGTCCCGAAAAGGCTGCAGTTGTTTGTCTCCCGGAGACTCTTTCCTGTGGAGGAAAGTAACTGTTCAATCCTACTACTACTTCACATTTATGAACTTTATCCAACACACTAGAGATGCACCGATACAGACCAAGTACAAGTACTTACATTTAGGTAATACTTGCTGTCTGACACGGAGTACTGATGTGAGTACTTTCCCCCTGCCTGAAAATGTACACGGCCCAAATGAAAGTACTATGATTCTTGACGACAAGGTCTGTATGGATGGACCTGGTATCTCTATGAAGGTAACACACAAGGAGGCGTCAGGACAAAAGTGGTACTGGGTCAGAGTAAATCAAGAGTGAACTCGTTCTGTGGCGGGGCGGCTGTCACGCGATGTACAGCAACATTATGAGCTTTTGTTTCCGTTTTTGCGACGTGTTGATGGATATCTGGTTGAACCACGCACCCTGGTTGTATCGATCCATGTGACAACGAGGACATGATACTAGTTAGCCGTGGGTTAAGAAGATGTGGGTTACAACCAGGACGCAGGAAACATTAGCTGCATCACGAGGAGAGAAAGAGCAGAAATGTCACAAGGTGTCGGCCTTTAATCGGCGTTCGGACGAGCCTGGACCACATGAGGTTCTGGTTCCTCCTCCGCTCTCCGCCCGTCCACTCGCCTCCCCCCGTCTGCCGGTGTCTCCACTTCTACTCCGTCGGCGGGTGTTGAGGTCAGCTGACAAACACAACGAGGTAATTACAGTGTCGCAGATTCACCGGCGTCTCGTGTCAAGTCGTCGCGCTGGGTTCATATTGAATGATGCAGCGCCGCAGCGAGAGGCCGCGTGTATGATCACTGGGCCTCCCGCGTTATAATGTGCGATGGAGAACCTGCACATCCGTTCTTAAGTGACACTTTTTGGCATCTAACACATTTTTGTGTCAGGTATGAAATGAAATTGAGGAGTTATCCAGTGGAGAAAAAAAATGGTCCTGAAATCACAATGCGTCAATCTGAATGAATGAATTAATGAATGAAGAACAAAGTTAACCAATAAAATTAAACATAACCAAAACAAACTGCATGCAAAATTGATATTCTGTTAATTTACTAAGAATTCTTTACTTTTTCATGTTTTTAAAGAAACCAATCACTCTTTAGAGGTGTTGGAGGAGAGTCGTCGTGACCTTGGTGGCGTCCCGTGCAGGAGCTGATGGAGTGGTTGCAGGAGATTAGAGTCTGTTCTGTGCTGCTGGGTCAGTGACCTTCCCCCGCCGCCTCCCTGGTTCCTCTCCTTCTCCGTCCGTTCTGTTCCCTCTCGTCTCCTTCCACCTCCCCTCCTTTCTCCTTTTCTCCTCTTTTCCCTTCTGCTCGTCTTCTTTCCTCTTGCCTCATTTCAACTCTTCATCTTCATGTCCTCTCCTCTCCTCCCCCCACTTTTGTCCTCTACTTTCATCTCCTCTCCTTCACATTCATTTGCCTCATCTCCTCTCATCTCATCTCATCTCATCTCCTCTCATCTCATCTCATCTCATCTCCTCTCGTCTCCTCTCGTCTCGTCTCGTCTCATCTCCTCTCCTCTCCTCTCCTCTCCTCTCCTCTCCTCTCCTCTCCTCTCCTCTCCTCTCGTCTCCTCTCGTCTCATCTCCTCTCCTCTCCTCTCCTCTCCTCTCATCTCGTCTCCTCTCGTCTCATCTCGTCTCATCTCCTCTCCTCTCCTCTCATCTCGTCTCCTCTCGTCTCCTCTCGTCTCATCTCATCTCATCTCATCTCCTCTCGTCTCCTCTCCTCTCCTCTCGTCTCATCTCATCTCATCTCCTCTCATCTCCTCTCCTCTCCTCTCCTCTCATCTCGTCTCCTCTCGTCTCATCTCGTCTCCTCTCGTCTCCTCTCGTCTCATCTCATCTCATCTCCTCTCGTCTCCTCTCCTCTCCTCTCGTCTCATCTCATCTCATCTCCTCTCCTCTCCTCTCATCTCGTCTCCTCTCGTCTCATCTCATCTCATCTCATCTCATCTCATCTCATCTCCTCTCCTCTCATCTCATCTCCTCTCGTCTCCTCTCATCTCATCTCCTCTCCTCTCCTCTCCTCTCCTCTCCTCTCCTCTCCTCTCCTCTCCTCTCGTCTCGTCTCGTCTCCTCTCCTCTCCTCTCCTCTCCTCTCCTCTCCTCTCATCTCGTCTCCTCTTGTCTCATCTCCTCTCGTCTCATCTCATCTCCTCTCCTCTCGTCTCATCTCATCTCATCTCCTCTCATCTCGTCTCCTCTTGTCTCATCTCCTCTCCTCTTGTCTCATCTCCTCTCCTCTCATCTCCTCTCCTCTCGTCTCATCTCATCTCATCTCCTCTCATCTCGTCTCCTCTTGTCTCATCTCCTCTCCTCTTGTCTCCTCTCATCTCCTCTCATCTCCTCTCATCTTGTCTCATCTCGTCTCATCTCATCTCCTCTCATCTCCTCTCATCTTGTCTCATCTCGTCTCATCTCCTCTCATCTCATCTCGTCTCATCTCATCTCCTCTCCTCTCCTCTCCTCTCCTCTCCTCTCCTCTCGTCTCCTCTCGTCTCCTCTCGTCTCCTCTCCTCTCCTCTCGTCTCATCTCATCTCCTCTCCTCTCCTCTCATCTCCTCTCCTCTCCTCTCATCTCCTCTCCTCTCCTCTCCTCTCGTCTCCTCTCGTCTCCTCTCCTCTCATCTCATCTCCTCTCATCTCATCTCCTCTCCTCTCATCTCCTCTCCTCTCATCTCATCTCCTCTCCTCTCATCTCGTCTCATCTTGTCTCATCTCCTCTCGTCTCATCTCATCTCCTCTCCTCTCGTCTCATCTCATCTCCTCTCATCTCCTCTCCTCTCGTCTCATCTCATCTCATCTCATCTCATCTCCTCTCCTCTCATCTCGTCTCATCTTGTCTCATCTCCTCTCGTCTCATCTCATCTCATCTCATCTCATCTCCTCTCCTCTCCTCTCCTCTCATCTCCTCTCCTCTCCTCTCATCTCCTCTCATCTCATCTCATCTCATCTCATCTCATCTCATCTCATCTCCTCTCATCTCCTCTCCTCTCCTCTCCTCTCATCTCATCTCCTCTCCTCTCCTCTCCTCTCGTCTCATCTCCTCTCCTCTCCTCTCATCTCCTCTCCTCTCATCTCCTCTCATCTCCTCTCCTCTCATCTCATCTCCTCTCCTCTCATCTCGTCTCATCTTGTCTCATCTCCTCTCGTCTCATCTCATCTCATCTCATCTCCTCTCATCTCATCTCCTCTCATCTCCTCTCCTCTCCTCTCATCTCCTCTCATCTCCTCTCCTCTCATCTCATCTCCTCTCCTCTCATCTCGTCTCATCTTGTCTCATCTCCTCTCGTCTCATCTCATCTCATCTCATCTCATCTCCTCTCATCTCCTCTCCTCTCGTCTCATCTCATCTCATCTCATCTCATCTCATCTCATCTCCTCTCGTCTCGTCTCCTCTCCTCTCGTCTCGTCTCGTCTCCTCTCATCTCATCTCGTCTCATCTCCTCTCGTCTCATCTCATCTCGTCTCATCTCATCTCATCTCATCTCATCTCATCTCATCTCATCTCATCTCCTCTCCTCTCCTCTCCTCTCCTCTCCTCTCGTCTCGTCTCGTCTCCTCTCGTCTCCTCTCGTCTCATCTCGTCTCATCTCATCTCATCTCATCTCCTCTCCTCTCCTCTCCTCTCCTCTCATCTCCTCTCCTCTCCTCTCCTCTCCTCTCCTCTCCTCTCCTCTCGTCTCGTCTCGTCTCGTCTCGTCTCGTCTCCTCTCGTCTCATCTCCTCTCATCTTGTCTCATTTTGTCTCCTTCAGCCAAATACCTTCACTCTTCCCTTTTTAAACCTTTGGTCTCTTCCTCCTCTTCCCCCATCGCCTCCTTCCTCTCCTTGAATCACCAACCTTCTCCTTGTTTCCTCATGTTCCATCCTGTTGTCCCTCTCTCCTCTCCCCTCGTCACCTTGTCTCCTTCGTCCTCCTTCGTCCTCCTCTCCTCTCCTCACTTTTTCAAACCTTCTCTCATTTTTGCCTCGTCCCTTTGCCTTTAATCTCCTCTTGTTCCATCCGTTTGTCTCCTCCTCTTGAAAAATAACCGGGACAAATCAAATCAAATGATAAACAGTTCGCTACATCGCTCCCCGTCCGCCATGTATCCGTCAAGCGACAGTTGTGACGTCTCACGTTCCTGTATCGGAGCTGAAAATAGAGACCAGCGTCTCGTTATCTCCCACTCAGTCGCCGCCTGGTTCTCTGTCGCCGGCGGATCCCCTGACACACATTTGCATGTTAACTTGAACAATTCCTCACCAGAGACCATTTATCAGCACGCGGCAATTAATGAGTCCCGCGTCCCCTGGTGATTAATTATGTCTCGCGTGTCCAAAGCAGACGAAGATCTCAGCAACAGCTGTTTGGTTGTTTTTTTTACGATGGCTCATATTTTTCATTCGGCGTCCCGACAGTAACGGGGTTTCTCTGGATATGAATCGAGGGTTTGAATGGAATGGAAACGACAAGATGCAGTTTTGTTGTTGTTGTTGTTGTTGTTGTTGTTCTGCTTGTAATTTACAATCGAGCACAACTGGAAAGCTAATTGACGTTGGACAAGAAGTAAATGGGGCTCAATGGAGAAGCTGCCTGACATCACCGGGAGGCAGAGAAGAAGAAGAAGAAGAAGAAGAAGAAGAAATAATTCATGTTGATCTTTGAAAAGCTCAGGGATATTTTGTTTTGTGGCTAAATTTCAGGAAGCTTCGCTCAAAGCTTCTGGGGCAGTTTGTGTCTGTGTGTAAATGTGTCCACTACCCTGGAACCACGAGTCGGCTTTAATTGCTTCAGAGATGTAGCGTCCCGTTGCGGAGCTAAACGAGCACAGGACTGCAGACGAGACGGAGGGAAATGAACACGTTGGTGGGAATTACGGCCGCCTGCAGCCAGAGTCCCGCTCATGAACACAGTCGCTCATTTCATACATTTTTCTGGCTGGTGATTGGTCGGCCCTTTGGCCTGAAGGGTTGTTCCAGGCACAGACTCCAGCTTCAGGGTGCAAACTGTGCACGAAGACAAGGAGCACCAGAGCTGCAACAGTTAACGGATTCGTCGATTAGTAATTCATCGCCGACTACTTTGATAGAGTAGTTTTTATGAAAAAGTCAAAATTCTCCGATTTCAGCTTCTTAAATGTGAATATGTTCTGGGTTCTGTGCTCCTCTGTGACCGTAAACTGAATATCTTTGGTGTGTGGACAAAACAAAACGGAAACAAGGGTTTTGGGAAACACGATCGACAATTAATGAATGAACCCTTTTTTTTTAATGTTTATTGTCATAGTCTATGAAGAATCTAGATCTCGGTGTTCTCTGAGCTCCTTTCTCATTATTAGGGGCTTTTTAATTTTGACAGAATCTACTATTTCTCAGGGAAACTGACCTTTAATATCTCAGCACCACGTCTCTGCTGCAGCAGCAGCAAACCTGGCAAACTGGCTTCCTGGTGTCCTGGTTCCATTCAATTATTTATCACCAAACACTCACGCGCAAAAGCTCTGCACGTGACGGACACACACACACACACACACACACACACACACACACACACACACACACACACACACACACACAGTGTAACTGTCATGCCATGACACACACACACACACACACACACACACACACACACACACACACACACACACACTGTGTAACTGTCATGCCATGAGTGTGTCGACATCACCGAGCTCACCAACTTACAAAAAAACTTCACTTCAGCTGGAATTTTCTGTCCACATTAACTGGTTCATGTAATGATGCAAACTGCAGTGGTCCGATGTGCACGTGCACACACACACACTCATACACTCATTTGATTGGAGGATTTCAGGAAGGAATGCCGAAGCCTTTTGTGAAGCGCAGATTAAACTAAGCCCGAGTCGGGGACTGGGAAATCACACCATGGCTCCGCTCTGACATAATCCCGCCTGTGCACTGTGTCAAGATCCTGCATAATAATGTAAAGTCACTGCCGTGGCTTGAGATAACAGGGGAAAAAAAGTTAGACAAACGGCAGGAATATCACAACTTTCAAAAGTTGAGGCACAAAGTGCAAAACCACGAAACCAAAAATGTTAAACTTGTGACAACCCATCCTCGTCTGTGAGAAATGACATCACCGCCCTCGACAATCCTTATTGCTCAATCACGATATATATCTATAGATTTATATCGTGACTGAGCATAGATATAGATATATATCTATAGATATATATCGTGACTGAGCATAGATATAGATATATATCTATAGATATATCTATAGATATATATCTATATCTATAGATACCTATATATCTATAGATATATAGATATATAGGTATGTATAGGTATAGATATAGATATGTAGATGTTTATATATCTATAGATATAGATATATACACATCTATATATATTTTAATGAAGGAATTTCTATGTTTTCTCTGAGCTGGATGTTGGAATCCAACACCAGACGCCAAGTTCGGTTTGAGGAACAACTCGATTGGGAAAGCTTTTTGGTGTTTTGAGAGAGTAACCACTTTGCAGAACAATGCTGCCTTCGCGTACAAGTCGGAAGATCCTCCTTCCCCCGTGGGAAGTCGGAGTTACGGGAATGTCACGTTCAAGTGTTTTGTTGTCGGGACGAATTGAAAAAGAAATGTCCCTAACAGCTGATGTAACAACTGTGCACCGCGCTCGCAGACCACTGTCTGTTCTTTATGGATACAACGATGAATGAATCAGTCTGTATCAAGTTAAGTGAACGTGGATTACAGATTCAAATGGCAACAGCTTAGCAACAGCTTATATTTGTTGCACTGTTAAAAAATAACGGGAACCGGAGTAACAAAATTATCTACGAGTTTCCACACAAAAAAACGCTTAAAAATTCGCTTCGACGTTCAGATGGAAACATAGCGACTGTCGGGGGCCGTTCGACCCTGTGACACTACACACCAGCATCCCTCCACACACACACACACACACACACACACACACACACACACACACACTCTCTCTCTGACTGTAGCTGGGAGCGGCGACAGCGAACTGTGTCGTCCTCGGCGGCGAGGCAATCCGACGCCTGTCTCCCGCTCCACAGAAGGACGCGACATGTCCCCCGGGACACGGCAGGAGCACAAACACTCTCGTGATCACCCGGCCCCACTTCAACCTTCAGGCTAAACGCAACCGTTTACCACGTGGCACAAGCTGCGACGCTGTATTCCACTGTGCCGAGAGGTGTTTTTTGGGATCTTTGTGCATCTGGTCGATCGGCCTTCGTTCTCTCAGCGTATCAATAATTAAACACATAACTTTGCCAATAACGTGCGCATAGTATTTCTTCAGCCACAGGGTTGTTGTTTTTTTAAATTGACATTTTACATTTGTATTTTATTCTTTGCCCGGCGCTAAGTTTCTCTCCGTTTCATCTCGGCGATTAGCGCGTCGCCAGAGATTTGCATGACAATGCGATCGCACATCTTCACGTTCCCCGCGACATTGGCACACGCGAGCGGCGGCGTGCCGCCTTCGTCTCCGGCGCTCCAGTTCGCCGCCTCTGTGTTATTCATCCCGCGTCCGTGTGCACTCACACTCGCCGCACAAAGTGGAGCTCGTTGTGTTGAAGTGGCACTCGAGAGCCGCATGAATTAGTGCCGACGGTTCCACGAGATCTCATCATACGACCGCTGCGGACAACGTGTTGTCGCGAGCGTCTCCTCGTACGCCGCGTACACGGTTTTGACGAAATGAACGTTTAAGAGGATAGAGAAAAAAAACCCAGGCGCAGATGAAGCGGGATCCAGTCTGCGACCACAGCAGTTCATTAAGCGGCAGCTCTGTAGCCACTTCATTAATCTGGGCTAATGGACGGGCGGTGCTGTGTTTTTCACCGGAGTTACAGAGAAGCTGCGTGATGTAACACAGGAGCTCGCGTTGCTCCGTCACTGCGGCGGAGAGCTGACTTCCTGTTTCCTGTTGTGTGTTCGTATCCACCTGAAAAGCTCACAGTTGCCACGGCAGGCTGTCCGCATCGCTTAGGCTCCTTTTTCGACAGCGACTCGACCTCCGGGTCGCGTCGTCATCCTCCTCCCGCTCGCGGCCAGGTCACCCTGAGCTGTCTGTCGTGAACTCCTCGCCGTGGTTAACGGCGCGGCACGGCAGACTCCGGGCCCCCCGGGCCTCAGGTCAGATGCTTCTCGGTGGTTCACCTTCCACCGTGAACACCACGGTTGTGTGATGAGGAGGAGGAGGAGGAGGAGGAGGAGGAGGAGGAGGAGGAGGAGGAGGAAGAGAAGAAGGAGGAGGAGGAGGAGGAAGACGAGGAGGAGGAAGAAGAGGAGGAGGAGAAGGAGGAGGAGGAGGAAGAGGAGGAGGAGAAAGATGAGGAGGAGGAGGAGGAGAAGGAGGAGGAGGAGGAAGAGGAGGAGGAGGAAGATGAGGAGGAGGAGGAGGAGAAGGAGGAGGAGGAGGAGGAGGAAGATGAGGAGGAGGAAGAAGAGGAGGAGGAGGAGGAGGAGAAGGAGAAGGAGGGGGAGGAAGAAGAGGAGGAGAAGGAGGAGGAAGACGAGGAGGAGAAGGAGGAGGAGAAGGAGGATGAGGAGGAGAAGGAGGAGGAAGAGGAGAAGGAGGAGGAGGAGGAGGAAGAAGAGAAGGAGGAGGAGGAAGACGAGTAGGAGGAGGAGGAGGAGGAAGAGAAGGAGGAGTAGGAGGAGGAGGAGGAGGAGAAGGAGGAGGAAGAGGAGAAGGAGGAGGAAGAGAAGGAGGAGGAGGAAGACGAGTAGGAGGAGGAGGAGGAGGAGGAAGAGAAGGAGGAGGAGGAGGAGGAGGAGGAGGAGGCAGCTGTTCCTGAAGGCGGCCGGGCGGGTTCGCCACCTGCACGGACGAGCGTCTGTCCGTCATCAGGAGGCGACCTCTCTCTCTCTCTCTCTCTCTCTCTCTCTCTCTCTCTCTCTCTCTCTCTCTCTCTCTTTATTCGTCTGTCGTCGGGCGGCGGTGATGAGTCTCATCTTCTCAGGGCTCCCAAAGGTCACGGCATCCATTCCCGCCGTCTCTTCATCTAATCCTCCGCACTTCTGTTTTCATTTGTACACTACACAGAAGTGTGAACTTATATTAAACACCGTCACGTTACGTTCAGTCTTTGTGACGCAAGCAGCACTCTCCCTTGACGCTCAGCCCTGTCATCGGAACTGCGTTTCATTAACAAATACTTCATATCTCATTACATATCTGCACACGTGACGTCACGTCACAAACATACAGAGTTCGTGATATAAACAAATCAGTCAATTAATAATGTCCTCCACCTTGTACTTCATAAAGGCTCAACAATATTCTCGTTTCCCTCCCTGATCATCTTTGAACGAGTTCTCCGAGCAATGAGAATAATAGGAAGCCGTAACTTACAAAAAGTATGTCCGCACGCTTGTGATTTACAAGAGTAGACGTACGTGTTTTTAAATTTGGTCCGAGAACATCTTGAAAGTTGGAGGAGATTCATTTCTCTCTCTCTCCAAAATAGAATGAATACATTTCTCAGCTAAATGCGTCATAATGGTTTATAGTCTACATTTTTTTTTTTTTTTATCTATTTGAAAATTGGGCAGATCGATGAGTAAGTGGAGGAAGTGCTTTTAATCAAGTTCTCTTTCTAGGGAGAAGGAATCGACGATGTCGTCGCGGGTCGCACTGCAAACACACTTCTTCTCTTTGTAAATCTGATGCGTCTTTGTGGGAGCGAGATGAAAATGTATTAATACACTTTGCTTCTTTTATTTTATTAGGCTGACTTGTTAACAGGGCTGCAACTTACGATTATTTACATTATCGATTAATCTGTCCATTATTTTCTTGTTTCCCCAAAAATCCAAGACGATGTTTTGTTTTGTCCACACACCAAAGATGTTCAGTTCACTGTCACAGAGGAGCGAAGACACCAGAAGATGTTCACATTTAAGAAGCTGAAATTGGCGAATTTTGACATTTTTTTCTCATGAAAAACTGCTTGATCCGATTAATCGATGATCAAAACAGTGGGCGATGAATTTAGTAGTCGATTACTGATCGATTAACTGTTGCTGCTCTACTTGTAGACGGAAAAGCTCTCGGCTCACAGATGTTTCGCCAGATGTTTTCATCTGAAACCGCCCCTGGATCTTTTATGGAACAACGAACGACAACATATAATACACTTCTCTAATTTTTCCTTTACAGTCAAAACTCCAATTGTTTTCTTAGACACGTGAACGGACCGCGTTCTGAGTTTGTATGTGCTGCGATGAATTCATCTGGATAGTCACAATCATCATTTGTTGAAGGATGACAGCGTATTGTGGAACCGGCTGCTGATGCTGCTGCTGCTGATGCTGATGCTGATGCTGATGCTGATGAGACTGACGTCTGGTCTCCGTCGGTGTCGGTTGACGCGAACGAAGGTTCGTCTGCCACCGCTCTGTCAAAAGGTTTCATAGGTTGAGAGATGGGAAGAGACGAGAGCAACGTATCTGCCTCCAGTTTTGTGAATGGTTGGAGAGAAAGGAAGAGGTGGTGAAGGGGGGGGGGGGTTGTCCATGATGTAATGTGTGATGTGCCGGATCCTCCTCCTGCATGCGCCTGGTCACTGCGCTGCCGAGCCTCATTAGTATGTGTGCCGGTGCTTCTCCTTCAGCCCAACCTGCCACGCCGCCGTACTGTAGTGGAGCTGCCTGCCTGCCGCATTGTCCCTGGATGGCCGACGTGAGGCTGCCAGCTCCGTCTCCTCCCGGCGACCGGAACGTGGGGGCAGGCGACACACACTCTGAATGTCATGATATTCAAGACATGCAGCCTGTGTGTGTGTGTGTGTGTGTGTGTGTGTGTGTGTGTGTGTGTGTGTGTGTGTGTGTGTGTGTGTGTGTGTGTGTGTGTGTGTGTGTGTGTGTGTGTGTGTGTGTGTGTGTGTGTGTGTGTGTGTGCAGCAAAAACATGTTTCATTTGAGAAGTATTATAAACGCTGCTTATAAAAGCGTAGCACACTGGAATGAACTGTGAAAATCGAGGGGCTTTGAAAAAACACGCATGTGGGGGGACAAAGACTTTTTCTTCATTCAAACTGGTTTGATATAAATATATAGAGTGCGACCGATGTGGGTTTTTGTGTCGTTATCAAACCTTTATGATAAAGAAATGTAATTGAGGCTTGACATTTTAGTTCAACCACAAACTTTATCACAAATAACTATAAATAAAAAGAAAAACACAAATATAAAGCACTTGAATTAAGAAAATGTACATAATTAATTTGACGTAAAAAATATAAACATAAATGCCAAATCTTTTCTGCATTTTTTTAGTCTGTACAATGAAATACTTCATAACGCTAGACTGAAGCGCAGACACCGATATGTCTTATTGGTTGGCAATATTATTGGCCAACCTGATATATCGGTCAGGCTCTAAAAAAAAATACTGTATATTCTTACATGGCTTGGGGCTGCGATACAGTCAGAGAGTATAAGTACGTCGATGCAAAGAGTTAATCCATATGATTCGGAAGTATAAAGGGCTCATATTATTTTTAGCATATGATTTGCTGTTTTCCGTTGCAACACCTACTGTAACGTTGGCTGCAGTGTTGTTGACAGTCGAGCATATTGCTTTTCTGTTTAGTCTGACAGTTCTGGCAGAAGGTGCTGGTGTACAGTACGATCCAAGGTGAAGCTTCAAAAAACACTTCAAAGATTCGGAAGAAAAACCTGTCGTGAGACGAAAAGAGATGTTTGTGAGATGCAAGAAGTAGAAAGAAAAGAACACGACGAGAGGCGTGTGAACAGCAGAACGTCTGTACGACAAAGAATAACAGAAGTAAAAACAAGTTCAAGTTGTCATGTTGTCTCACTGTCAGCGCTCATCCTCCTGAAAACCTGCCCGGCAACACACGACGTCACCCACACGCGCTGGTCAGTGTCAAACACAAACGCACGTGATGCTTCCGGTGAAAGTGGAGGACGCGGCAGCCGGAGGCTCGGTCTTGATTCCAAACTTAATGGTTTGACATTCTGTGGAAGTTCTCACGACGCTACAGGCAGAAGTCAGTTGGCTAAGATCGGGATGAAGACCGGAGGCAGAGGGAAAAAACCTCAAACCTCGCTCTGAACCTCAGAGGCGCGGCTAGGAGGATTTTATTAAAGTTGGGACGCGGCCAGACGAGCTCCATTCCATTATTGATGCCGAGTTAAACTAATTAGCTGTTTGTTTTTTCGTGTTTGTCGTGTTTGTAAACTGCAAAGTTAAAGCCCCAAAGTGTAATTTTTGTAATTTTCTGGCGCCATCTGGTGGTAAAGTTGCAAACCGTAACCAACTGAGCGGCCGACAGGGGACACTTTATGGCGTTGCACCGCTGATTCCGTTTCCGGTTTCCGGCAGCGTTTGAAAATCCAACGTGAATGCGACGTATTCTGGACGTTTAGTTCAACAACCGTATTCAACAGGACGTAGAAACATGGAGACTCACACGGAGGTCGGGTCCACCTCATGGAACTATATTGAACCAATTCAAAGTTGATGATACATATATCAACACATAGTTATAGACAATATATTCAATTTCTGTGAATTAAGTTCTTCCAAATATTACACACTGTAGCTTTAAGAGAAAAAACAAAGTCTGTTGAAACGCCTCGTCAGTCGTCCGGACGAAACTTCCGTAAGATTAAAGCGTCTAAAGCTGGATAAAATGAGAGCGAGAGAACTTCCTGGAAGCGGTTGACCAATCTCAACAGCGTGTGAGCCAGCTGGCCAATCAGAGCAGACTGGGCTTCATCGGGAGGGGGAGGGGCCTTAAAGAGACGGCGTTTCGGACAGAGGCTGTGGAAGAGGAGCTGCAGGAAACTGATGTGTCCGCTGAACGTGGGATCATGTGAAGCTTTTCAAAGCAATAACACACAATTAACATTATGAACCTGAATGTGAGCAGAATATGTGTCTCCTTTAATAAAAAAAAAACAAAGTAGGTGTTGGGGTCATGCGCAATCGAAACGAATCAGAAGTTTTTTCCCGCCCACGTGTACCGTCGTTCCAAACGCTCACGAACAATATCCATCGAAGCTTCCCGCCGTGGACAAGGTCGTGTTTTGTTCGAGCGACAGTCTTAAGGGCTGGTTTTATAGTTTCTCAGAACCCGTTGTTGATACGTTCTGTCCGAACACGTCGGAGAGAATCAAGAGGTGTTTGTTTTCGAGCGTGCGGCGTGAAGAGGGGGTTGTAAATGTCCGATTGTTGGTTTAGTGAAGTTACAGAAATATTACAGACCTTTAGATTTTGTTGCAGAGACCTACCAGGCCGTCCAGGTTCTCTCTTCCCCGAGAGGAAGACGTTCGTACTGTGTGTTCTTCCTCTGTCCCTGCCCTCATCACTCCTGGCCTTCATTCAATCTGTGCGACAATAACGCAAAAAACACCCAACAACCTGTCATTATTATTCGAGCCTTATTCTGCGTTTGGTCGACGTTATATTACATAACTGTGTTTTGTCATCACACCCCCCCCCGCTAACTTCAAGACGCGGGCATCCCGGTCGCCATGGTTTCTTCGCCACCCTGCTCCGTTCGCCGCAGGAGTGAGAGTTTGGCCCCGGAGACAGTTCTGCTCACGGTCGGCGAGACGCGCCGGCGCGTTGTCTCGGTGTTTCTGATTTGTTCGCTCGTGCCGCACGAGAGGCGCGTACACCCCAGTGTGACAGGATCTGTCACCTCATCACTTGTGTTCTCTCCTTCAACCTGTACTGTCTTTCTTTTCTTTCTTTCTCTCTCTCTCTGTGCAGTTTTCTATCCTATAAACGCTCCCTGTCCAAGTTTTCTCTCCTTGTCTCTGCCCTTGTCACTGTCTGTTCCTTCCTTTTAATGTTCTTGGCATCCGGGCACGGAGTCTGTCGCACTGAGCCTCTGCTTCGTCTCAGATTTCAGTTTGACTCAGACCTCCTCTCTCTCTCTCTCTGTCCTCTTCTTCTTTTGTCAGTCGTCCAGGCTTTAATCATTGTATGTTGAGACGAACGATATCAAGGTGCGTTCAAGGGTGTGTGTGTGTGTTCGCTCCCCTCGCCTTCACAGGCGACGTGGGAAAAAGTAAAAGGCCTGTCGGAAAATGCATTCAAAAAAACCCAGGGAGGCCTCGGTTTGGAATTAGCGGTGTTAGCAGCTCCGCGGGGTAAACGAGGGGGGGCCATTTGTCACTGGCAGGCGGAGTGGGCAGCAGAACAGGTGAGCGTGGGACCACGGAGACGAGACGTCGCGGCGACAAGCCCGCTGGTTGTGTCCGTCGATCGATTTCTGTGTTTCTTAATCTTTGATGGTCAAGGGTTGATTCAAGTGACGCTGGACAGAAACTATCAATCTCGGGCAACGGGCGTGTGTCTCTACCGACCCAAGTGCCGACCCACCGCGGCGCCACCCGGTGGTTTGTGGAGACGCGAGTTTATCATCTTGACCAGCGCTATTTTTTTGGGGGGGTTGTGTGTGGTCTGACTGAGAGCTCGTCCACTGCGCTTCCACTTCCACCTGCACCCATTGGACGGTACCAATCACGCCGTGTCCACGCCCCCAATGCACATGTCGCTGGATCGCCAGTCAAAAAATCTAAATATAGAATGCTGCGTTCAAACCAAACGCGCAGCAAAACAAAAATTTTTTGCTGACAAATCTGCAGACGTGACGAGTCAAACGTGGAGCAGAATGTTTCCTGCATGTTGTGGGAAGAGTCGACGAACTGAGGCTGCTTCAGTGGGGGGGGCGGGGGGGGCTCACCTGAAATGAATATCCAGTCACACACACACGCACACAATCTCGTCCCTGATACAGAAAAACTTAAGGCGCTTTAGAGGACGATCGCATCGCCTCATTTATCAAGCTTCTTCGCAAATACATGCCCGTCTTCGCCGTGTCGGCGATATTGACGAGAGGTTTCATAAATGTGCTCTGGTGGAAAATTGAGCCGACCGCGACCCCCCAGGACACAAACTCCCCCTTTCATCCGTCATGTCCGCCGCTGTGAGGACGCTTGTGAATGTATGTTTTTCTCTGGTGGTCACAGACTTTTACGCTTGTTGATCTCGCGGTCGGATCAATAAGATGTTTGGACCTGTGTCACGGGCGCCGTCCTCTGGGAGAGAACCCTCGGCAGACGTTTATTTTGTCAGATGGTGAGCGTGGCCGAGTCCAACCTCTTAAGCGGATGACTGTCCGCTTAAGAGGGAACACGGCTGAGGGAACATAGGACCGAGGGAACATAGGACTGAGGGAACATAGGAACGAGGGAACATAGGACTGAGGGAACATAGGACTGAAGGAACATAGGACTGAGGGAACATAGGACTGAGGGAACATAAAACTGAAGGAACATAGGACTGAGGGAACATAGGACTGAAGGAACATAGGACTGAGGGAACATAGGACTGAAGGAACATAGAGTTGAGGGAACATAGGACCGAGGGAACATAGGACTGAAGGAACATAGGACTGAAGGAACATAGGACCGAGGGAACATAGGACCGAGGGAACATAGGACTGAAGGAACATAGGACTGAGGGAACATAGGACTGAGGGAACATAGGACTGAAGGAACATAGGACTGAGGGAACATAGGACTGCGGGAACATAGGGCTGAGGGAACATAGGACTGAGGGAACATAGGACTGAGGGAACATAGGACTGAAGGAACATAGGACTGAGGGAACATAGGACTGAGGGAACATAGGACTGAAGGAACATAGGGCTGAGGGAACATAGGACTGAGGGAACATAGGACTGAAGGAACATAGGGTTGAGGGAACATAGGACTGAAGGAACATAGGACTGAAGGAACATAGGACTGAGGGAACATAGGACTGAAGGAACATAGGGCTGAGGGAACATAGGACTGAGGGAACATAGGACTGAAGGAACATAGGACTGAAGGAACATAGGACTGAGGGAACATAGGACTGAAGGAACATAGGACTGAAGGAACATAGGACTGAAGGAACATAGGACTGAGGGAACATAGGACTGAGGGAACATAGGACTGAAGGAACATAGGACTGAGGGAACATAGGACTGAGGGAACATAGGACTGAAGGAACATAGGACTGAGGGAACAGGACTGAGGGAACATAGGACTGAAGGAACATAGGACTGAGGGAACATAGGACTGAAGGAACATGGGACTGAGGGAACAGGACTGAGGGAACATAGGACTGAAGGAACATAGGACTGAGGCAACAGGACTGAAGGAACATAGGGCTGAAGGAACATAGGACTGAGGGAACATAGAACTGAGGGAACATAGGACTGAGGGAACAGGACTGAGGGAACATAGGACTGAGGGAACAGGACTGAGGGAACATAGGACTGAAGGAACATAGGGTTGAGGGAACACGGCTGAGGGAACATAGACACTCGTCTATGTCGTCGTCATCTGGGCAGCGAAGCAATAGAATATGGAGCCAGTGAAGGAAAACTTATCGTTGGGAGTCGGCTGCTGAAAAAAAAATTCCTTCCAGGTCTGTTTTTATTGTTACGAGGTCCACCTCGACCTCGCCCGCAACTGTGAACTGTGACATTTCCCCTGCTCCTCCACTGCGGCTGCTCGGAGGCTTCGGCGCTTCGGCGTCAGCGTGTTATTTTTTTTGGGGGGGGGGGGGGGGGGGGGGGGAATAACCTTTACTCAAAGTTGTTTGAATGAAAATCCCCCCGCTACGGTTTCTCTCCACACGAAGGGTCACAGAACACGAACACACACAAACTGACTAATGTACCGTTGATGTCGGAGGTTTGTTCAAACGGCTTCGGCGCGCGACCGCTCGTTTCCTTGACAACATCAGAGGCCGTGATCGAACGTGCTCTACTGTGTTTATTAGTGATTCCACAGTGGAAGCGCCTCCCGAGGCCCGGCAGGACGTCACTACGGCTCGTGTCGCAGGTCGTGAACGTCCCCCGGCGCCACACACACACACGCTGCAGGTGAGACGGGATCGGCTCCTCTCAGTCATCTATCTCGTGCTGTTACAACTGTTGTATTTCCTACGGTCGGCCTCAGTGTCTCCGTGTGGACTGAGCACCTCATGTTAGAGGAGGGACAATATCGATTGCACAGCAGCCACTCATACAATAAGTGTATATATTTGTATACATGTATTTGCTTTGTTGTTTGCATATG
The DNA here is from genome assembly GCF_022379125.1 of Scophthalmus maximus. Lineage (NCBI taxonomy): Eukaryota > Metazoa > Chordata > Actinopteri > Pleuronectiformes > Scophthalmidae > Scophthalmus > Scophthalmus maximus. The sequence goes on along the minus strand of NC_061517.1, from coordinate 2,116,553 downwards.
TTTGATTTTATTTTAACAATATGGAAAAAGTTGTCACTCTCTATACTCAAGACTTACCAAGAAATTATGTCGTGTGTGTGTGTGTGTGTGTGTGTGTGTGTGTGTGTGTGTGTGTGTGTGTGTGTATTCACGGTACCACTGAACCCACTCATCGTATCAGTTTACCTTTTTAATTATTATTCTTTTATCTATTTAACGTTAAGCTGTAAAACTTAAATATGTCACAGGCTGTCTTTTTTTTCTGCACTTCTCTATTTTCTCTCTTCAACTCACTCACGGGGGCAGCGAGCGATTCTAAAGCATTCCACAAGGATTTCCTCACCGTCCGCGAGCTGTCGGTTCTGCGTGCGGGCCGGGAAAAAAACAATCCGGGCACGACACGGCGAGCGCAGATTGTCAACATCACTCGTCGACGCGTTAAGAGACGCGCTGGCGGGCGGCCGAATGGTTATCACCTCGGCCTCCCGTACCCAAGGGTCCGCATCGCCGGCCGGAGCAGGAAAATCACAACAACCACAACAACAGCAAAGAGAGAAACAAGCTTTCTCCAGAATCGCGTACTGCCCCTTTAAGTGAAATGTGTTCGCGTTGGTCCCGCGCTTCTTTCGACGCGTCAGACTTCCGCCACATTTACAGACAGGGCCGCTCGCATCTGACAAACGAAGTCTGTGCACGACACTTTACCTTTTCCCTACCTATTATCTTTGTTCTCTGCGGAGGCGAAAAGTCTCCGGAGGACGTCGGGCTGTTAGTGCACGATTGACATTGGTGGAATATCTTATGTAATCCGCGGTGGGGACAAGGACGTTTGTCATTGCCCCGCTATTTTCTCTGTCATCTGAGTTTAGCGGCTGCCGGGAGTTTTTTTCTCTCCCACCCTCCCCCCCCCCGTTTGGTTCAGCTCCCAGGGCCAAATGATTCAGAAACGCTGTCACATGACACGAGATAATGAGTCGACCGCGCTGCTGCGGCATGACAGCGACGAGGCTCCGGCGCGGTGCGGCAACGTGCGCCTGAGCAACCAAGGACGATGCCCTGCCACTTAGAAGGGGCTGCGTGCACGTGTGCGTGTGCGTGCACGTGTGTGTGTGCGTGCACGTGTGTGTCTGGGGGAGAGAGAATTTGGGGGTGGGTTTGGAATAATATGTACAGTACATGGTGTGTGTGTGTGTATATGGACATGTCTCTTATACATGATGATGAGCTTGAATATGAAATTACATCCTGACCTTCGCCCACATTGGACTTTAATAAACTGTCCTACATCCGTTTGAAATCCACCACGCTGGAGGATGTGAGATCGACTTTGGTTTGATCCACGCTGGTTCTTCGCCCTGGACGTCGGTGGAACTGGGACTGTCGGGAGAATTATCTGGCCTCGACTGAAACTTAAAAAAACGCCACGTCACGCGTCGTTTCGTCGCGTGACGTGGCGTTTTTCTGCCGCGACCGTCACCGTGGGAGACGACCTCTGTGTGTGGAGGTCGACGCAATTATCATCGTCCTGCTTTTGACCAACTGTCAAAGGGTTTGAGGCTGTCGATCTTAATGAGTGATGCCTCCGACAGGAAGGACTCCCACTGCTTTATTCTTGGGGTTTTTTAAAAAAAAAAATACAACAATAGAGAAAGAGGGAGATAATAGTTAACAGAGGAGTCCACCATTTTAGTGTCACGCTAAAAAAAATGATAGATATTTTAATATTGTTCCATTAATAGAAAGCCACAGGATTTAATTTTCCTCCATTAGTAGTGTTGTTTTTTAAATATTTGGGATGTTGCCGTCTAATTTAATGCAGCTCAATCGATACATTGATATTTGTTATCATGTGAATTAATACATTCAATTCATGCAACACAGTGTTAACAGCTGCAGCAGAGTCTGGCAGCGGCTCGGCAGCGGAAGTGCGCTCGTCACGTTTCTCTTTTTTTCTTCCCGTATTTGCCAACGCTCCACTGAACCTCCACTGGCCCGTGTTCTCGTAAATGTACTATACATGTTTGTATTCGCCGTCTTAGCCTCTTTCTCCCCCCCCACCCCCCCTCCTTTCTGCAGCGCAGGAGAAGCCGGGGAAAAGATCAGTCTTGGCCAGTCATGCGTATTCAGGCGGAAGGAACAACAGCCGGGGTTCTTCGTTCTGTAAGCGACGGCGACGGCCACTTTTATCTTCCTCCGTCCATTTAGAGAAAGAGAACCATGCAGAATTAACCTGCCCGCTCCGGAGACGAGCAAATCCTCTGTTCTCACATTCCCACGAAACACTCCCGTATATAAACACTCAACACACACACACATTTATGGTGCTTACACAACACAACACACACTGCATAAGTCCCCATCATGAATATTGATAGTAAGGAGCTGTTCCTCCGTATCGGGGCCCTCGTGCTCATGAGAAGGGATCGTCCCCTCGTGGCGGCGCTGGCGCTGTCGCCGAACGAAGATATGCAGTTCATCTAATATTGAATATCACCCCGGGTGGGATCCATAATTCATCATCTAAGTGAAGACGTGACTCCCGTGAAAGTGGATGAGATTTAAAAGGCTCGGCGGCGGGGGGGGGGGGGGGTGGCCGCTAGAACAACGGGCCCCCGCCAGGGGCCCCTCATTCCGTCGACGGCTGAGATCGCCTCGCTCCCGTTTCCCCCCTTCGTCGTGGCGGGGAGGTTATCTGTCCCTGTCCGCCGCAGAGCTGCGCCGGGTCCCTGACACTCGGCGCCGATGCCAATGAGCAGCAGGAAGCGCTTATAAGCTTTTCATTTGCGCCGTTTGACACCGTGCCACAGGTGATCCGTCTGATGATACGTGAGGAGCAGCAGCAGCAGAGAGCAGTGAGCGGAAAAAAGAAACCAAACCTGCAGAGTCACACTTTTGCTCCTCACGTGGCGGCAGCGAGTAAAGGAAACGCGGCCCCTTCGCGGTTTCCATGTTACTGTGATGATGCTACGTGCTAACGTGTGAGGCCGGGGCACATCAGGGCGCCGGGCAAAACGCTAACATTAGCATGTAGCCTGCTCAAAGTGACAGCACCAGCAGGTGTGGTGTGTTCATGAGCACCGATTTAGCTTTGCATGTTAGCATGCATGTTTTGACCCGCTGATGTCTGTGAATATGTAAATTCAATGCTAATCCATACTACGGTGGTTGAGCATGGATTGAAAATTTGAATTGTTCACGTTCACGTTAATCATTTAACTGGATAAGTGGAACAAGTTTGCCTGTTTGTGGCCCTGGATGATCACTAACGACAATAAGATTCATCCTCTGGGGACCATGACTGTCTGTTACGAACACTATTTGATCACTAAGGGTCATTTGGATTTTTTTTTTGTCGTCCTTCATGACAAAAAAAAAGAATGCGTTGACCTCTCTGATGCGATTGGCTGATACTGCTTATCTTTGGCAAAGCGTATGATGTCAGATGGTTGTGATGATGATGATGATGATGATGATTTAACTCTACAACTTTAGCCATAAGAACTTTTTGGACATTGGCCAAGAAATGGTGAGATCCAGTAATATTTATATATTTTTCCAATTTCCCAGGGAATAATTCATGGATGTTGATGATTAAATAAAACTGGCTTAATTATCAGACTTGAATATATAATAATATGCAGTTTATAAGATATGAGAGTTAGGTCCGGATAGGGCGGATTAAAATGTGGTTTCATAGCGGTAGGAGGGAATTACTTCCAGCCGCTGTACAGCAACAAATAAGGCTCGAAACCTGTTACTACCACCACTATGTGTGGCCGAGAAATGCAGATACAGTTCGTACAGCTGCGTCTTCACTACGTCCAAACAAACGTGACGGAGTTGGGAATGTTGGCCTCGGCCAGACGCACATTCTCGTTGTCTCTGTTGTTTCAAACTCGTCTCGGAGGCCGGACGCTTTTCCCCGCCCACAACACCTGACTGACTCTCCACACACTCACATTCTCACTCGGCACATGAGAAGCCGTTTGCAAATCAGGCGACGACTTGCGCCGCGACAAGTCATGTGTTATTTACTGTGCGAGCGCTGTTACCGCTCGGAAAACAGAATTTCGTCCGTGTATCTGAAATCCTTGTGCGGGACGATAAACGGTGTCATCGATCAGACTGTAACTGAAACACACAAGAGAGTTTCCTCCCCCCCCCCCCCCCGTAGCAGCTGCTGCTGCATCCAGTTTACCATAATGAATAATTCAGACGATACACACAACGCCACTTTAGTTTAGATATTCAGAGCAAATGTGTGTACTGCGTCGTCCCTGTGACAGTCAGCACATTCTTGTCTCGGACGAAGCGTTGCGTTGTGCTCTCGCCGAGGAGAGAAGACAAAGAGATGAAGGGGGGAACAGGAAGAGGAGGAGGAGAACACGAGGAAGCGCTCGTGCAGCAGGAGCAGCGGCAGAGATAAGCAGAGTTCCTGTGAGTGTCGCGAGATGTGTGTTTGCACGGCGGCGGCGACGGGGGGAAACATTCACCGCGCTCGTTGCGACCCGCGGCGTCAAAGGAGCGGTTTCACCGTCGCCCCCCTGTAATTGATGGTCCTGCCCCCAATTAGAGCAGCAATCACACCCGCTGCGTTGTCGGAGCCGATTGACTCCGGGGGAGGGGTCGCAGGTGGCGTTGTGTCTGCGCCGCTCCCGCCACCAATTACCAGATATTAACATAGCGCTCCTGTAATTATTATAATTTGTTTGTGGTTTTTTTTTGGGGGGGGGGGGGGGGGGGAGGAAGTAGCGCGGCGCTGTCGGAGCGACTGAGGTTCACCGGTGAGAGATTATAGCAGGTTGACGTTACAGGAGGACTTCCGCTCCCGCGAGCATCTACCTCTCGCCGCGGGACGCCGTCGGTCTGGAACGATCCAGACACTCGAGCTCACGTGGCTCTGCCGCCCGCCAGGCCTCGAGCGGGAGACGGGCAGCTGACTGACAGACAGACAGACAGACAGACAGACAGACAGACTGACAGGAGAACCCGCCAATCAGCTCTCTCCATATGGAGTCAGTGTCAAAAAGGGCTGACGGGACGAGACAGAACTCCGCGACCCCTTTCACCCCCGCTCCCCGGTGAACCATAGTACGTTTGAGCGCCTGAGGAATAATAGAGAAGTATAAAAGTGTCCGGCTCTCATCAGGCCTAAAGAAAGACAAGATGAGTCATGTGGCAACTTTTTTGCACTTAAGACTAAAAAAAAACGTACACGGTGACGCACTACTCCCTACTTCCATCCAGTCCTTTTATCGGGGAATGTTGCGGGCCGACAATATTTTGGGGGAGAAACATCAAGAAAAAGCCTGTAAATAATTGACAAGCGACCGGAGATGGATCCTCGTCCACGTAGTGCACAACCTACCTGATGGCTTTCCCCTGGAGGTTCTCCCGCTAGTGGGGCCGGCGGGTACAAGTTCCAGACAATGTCTCGGGGGGGGGGGGGGGCAACAATTGCGTCCTCGCATACTGTACAGGAAATACAGGAAGTATGTCCGGACTTCAGCGCATGTCTGAAAGCAGCCTCTGACTTGCCTGAGCTCCGATGGTGACTAATCGTTTTGGCAAAGGCTTCGGCCCCGAAATGAACTCCGGCCTCCGACTCGTCGGGGCCACGAGGTGTCGGGGCAGATTCCCGTCTGCACCAGGCTCGTCTCTCTGTGACATTTCCTCAGACGTCTGATCGGCGCGGTGGCCGTCGGCGCCACGCAGGACGTGTCGACACCACGACCTGCACGTACGGGAGAGTCAGTCCGCTGCATGTCACGGCTGCCGGCCGTTCCACACTGAAAATCACCTGACGGTTGTTAAACCTCCTGAATCCTCCTCCGCCGACCGACCGACCGACCGACCGACCGACCGACCGGCCGACCGACCGGCCTCTCGTGTGACAGAGGGCCTCTTCAGTCCGGAGGCGTTGGAGGACGGACAGGAGGGGACTCGGAGGAGACCGAGGGGCTCAGCCAGAGTTGAGAGAAACATCCCAGAGCCGGTGGGGCGACGGAGGGCGACGGAGGGCGACGGAGGGCGACGGAGGGCGACGTGCCGCCCGCCGGCGCCTTCATGTGCCGAGACAAAGTCCCGCAGGAAGCAACAGGAGGTCTGACGTCGCACCTCGTGGACGAGCCTCTGAAAGCTCAAGAGTTCAACTGAGTGGGTTTGATTTGTGCATCAGATCATATTCAGTGTGTTCATACTGTAGATTGTAGCCAACAAGGAAATACTGACTGGTTGACTGTTGAAGAGAAGAAGTGCAGCAGACGAGGAGGAGGCGGAGCCAGAACTGAAATACACCAGATTTACTTTTTAGATTATTTACTTCTTCACTACTGTAACTATAATAGGACCAATTCATTTAAAAACTTTGGCTATATAAAAAAACTATTTTCAATATAGAAAATAGTTTTAAAATGAATGATACAGATAATTTCAGTTCACTATCGACAACTACCTGACAAAAATGTAAAAGTTCATGAACATTTTTTCAGGTTCTTAAGAAAGTGGACATTAATAAAATCCTAGACTCATAACATGTAAACTAAAATGTTTCAAGTTGTTTTGTTTTTTTTCA
>NC_061517.1:2067500-2107500 GCF_022379125.1 Scophthalmus maximus | reverse complement strand
TCTGAGTTTCTGTTGGACAGATTATTTTTATTACTAATATATTAACTCTATTCTAGGTTTGTACATTACAGAGCAGTTTAGTCTCAAAAGTCAGAGGTGGTGTAGGCAGACTTTTTGTTTTTTGACGGTTGGAAAGAGCTATGCTAACTGTTTCCCTCCGTTGCCAGTCTCTATGCTAAGCTAAGTTAGCTGGATTCAGTCGGCCTCACACAGATGAGAGTGCTCGACTTTTCAGCTCAGGCTCCTTTGAACGTTTCCTTTTTATTAATTTATCAATTGTTTGCAACGCTAAATAAAAAAAATCGGAATATCTCAGACAGCTGAATGTGAAGTACCACAGACTCTGTGTGTAACGATTTTTAAAAACAAGTAATGATGTAGTTTAACAGCTGGTTTTTAAATTTGAGTTTATTTGATTTGATTTTGCTTAAAATGATTGACTTGTCCGACTGTGTGAAATACTTGAAATATAAACGTGAAATATAAATAAAGTCGAGTCGTGTTTTTGTCTTGAGAAACTCTGAAAGCCGTCGCCATGGAGACGCGTCGCTGTTGGATCTTCACTTGAATAAATATTTTGTTGTTGTTGTTGCTTGCGCCGCTCCGCGCGAAACGCTCCATGAATTAATGAACGTGTCCCGTAACATCCGGGAGACATTCTGAAGGGTACGAGATGTTTTTAGCCGTGAAATTCATCGCGTGGTAATAAGTCACAGATGCCAGAAAATACATATATATACACACGCACACACACATATATACACAGTCGCTGCATGACTCAGGATCTGCGTCGCGTGTCTCTGCCGGAGGAAGATCCATTTATGTAATCAATACACATCTTATTATTCATGAGTGAATAGATTTTGCGCCGCTAATGGACACAATGTGCTTCCTCTAATCACATCACGGACAAAGTTCTGTAAGTGCTGACGGTGTCTCCGCACTCGGGCCGATCGACTCCACTTCTCGCCCTCAGTGTGCATTAAAAGTAATGATGTGAGGCTTCGCTCGGATGAAACTCATCCCGGGGAGATTAGAGAGGGAAGACCGCTACAGCGTCTCTGCGTCGAGTCTCCGAGTGCGATGAGGAGTCGCGAGCCGCCGCGACCTTTGACCCGTCAACGCAAAGCGCCCAAATGAGAAGCAGCTGGAGAAAGGACGTGACGCGGCGCGGGGTTCCGGCTTCGGGGTTTCAGGGATCAGCGCTCGCTTGGTGATGAAGTCCGAAAGGCCAACAGACGGTTTGTCCTTGAGCTGATTGGCAGATGGAGCCGTCCGGGGGTCGTGACCTCTGGTGCCGCTGAAGGAGCGGAGCGTCTCTTAATAATCTGAGCAGCACAAAGTACCGTGGTGTCATTCACTGTCATAATGAAAAACTTAACCCCACGTACGCGTTGTCGCCCCGTTGTCCACAACACGACCATGTGTCTGGCTGCAACTAACGGCTATTTTCATTGTGGATTAATCTTCATAAAATGTCCTAAAAATGTTGATTATGTTTCCCAAAACCTCAAGATGATGTTTTGTTTTGTCCACACACAACTGTTGAAGCTCTGGTTGTCTTGTCTTCGTCAGAGGCTGTTTCCTTTTTCCTGCACAGTCAATTGATTGATACGTAAATGATAAAAACGCCGTGAGTGAAAAACTGCGCAAAACAATATTGGAAGCCGCACCGGAATCCGATTTATTGCTTCGTGGTGACGGGACATCTGAGGATGTGTGAAGTTGGGCTGCGTTTGTGCAGACGCTCATGGTCCCCACAGGATAAACCCACTGTCAGCATGTGGCTGACGCGTGGTGGTTCTGTCAGTGAAATGAAAGCGAACAACCACCTGGTGAATCGCCCACGGATTTTCGGCTCAGATATTGACGAAGAATCGCAATCAATTCTCAATCACGTCGGTGACTCCTGCCGCCTCGCGTGAACATGTCAGCGTAGTCACCGTGTGCGTGTGAGCGCGCTGGAGCAGCTGAAGCATCGCCAGTAACGGACGCTGGCGATGTATTTATGGTGATTTATCTGTCGTATGACTCATAAATCGACTGTATGGAAACTGGAAACGGCCTCAGACTCCCACTAAATACATGTCAGGTTCCTCAGGTCTAGATTTGCATGCGTCCTCTCGTCCCGCCGCTCGACAATGAGTCGTATATTTGCCCCCCGTCCCCCCCGACAGGTGCTGCACCGGCAGAGCCACAGATCTCTTTTCTTCTTTTTCTTTTTTGGGAGAATGGCCTCTTGTGTTGCTGCCTCCTCCTCGGAACATTGTTCCTATTAATCAGAAATCCATTTGTGATGCTGCATTAAACCCCCGGGACGTCTCGAATGTGACAAATGATGATTACCTGTGGGGGATCGATGATGATCACCACACTATTAATGGTCCCCTCCGCGAGGAGGAAGCATCCGTCCACGCACAGAGATTCAGCGGCAGAGAAGGAGATTTTAATTTAGAGCTTTTGTGTGTCGGGCCATTCGCTTAATCACCGAGGTTTGACACACACACACACACACACACACACACACACACACACACACACACACGCGTACGAATAAAAGACGGTGTCTGATTCTGCCACGTCACGTCTCTTTTTTGTCATCAAACAAAAAGAAAACAAAGACGGCGTTGTCTCATGCAGCCGGTCGCCCTGTGGGGGGAGTCACACCGTGTAGTGCCACAGGTGGGATCAGAGAAGGAAAAGGGGGAGGGTCTTAAAACAGACGTGTGTGTGTGTGTGTGTGTGTGTGTGTGTGTGAGAGAGAGTTTCTTCAGGGTCAGAATCTCCCTCACTCATCACTTCCTGCCCTTGGCCTCTGTCAGGTCAACCGGGGGCAATGAGCTCAGTGGCATTGACTCCGCAGCCGTCGGCTTCGGCTTCGCCGCCACTTTCCTCCCGGGGGGGGGAACGAGAATCCATATGTCACGTGCAAAAGTTGTGGTCTGCTTCTTTGCACGTTCCCTCTTTATGAATAAGTTATGTGTGTGTGTGTGTGTGTGTGTGCACGGGGGGGGGGGGGGGTGTCTGTTACTTATGCATGAGGTGGTGGTTTTCCAGCCGATCTCTGATGTGATGTGACTTGCCGTGTGAGATCACTCCCGAGGCCTGTCGGACGGCACGAGTGGAGCCGGATTAGGAAGAAGACGTCCGCGGTGAAACCCTCCGAGCGCAGCTCGCCGGCTTCTATTTCTACTTGAATTGTAAATAGTCTGTTCGATCGAGCTGCTGTAGCTGCTTGTCGGACGTCGGCCTCTCTGACCCTCTGGACTCGTGTGTGTGTGTGTGTGTGTGTGTGTGAGAGAGAGACACAGGGAAGGAGAAGAGGAGGAGGAGATAAAGAGAGAAATAGGTAAGAGAGAGGGAGGAGACGAGGGGTCGGCGCGAGGGAAGGGAGGAGGCGTCAGGCAATGAAGTTCCCCATCAGTCTCCCCCTGTCCCTCCTGCAGAGGAGACTGGGAGAGACGCGGCCCGCTGCGGGTTCATCAGTTCATCAGCGCTCGGTCCTCACTGTGCGCGTCGCCCGTTCACTCACAGTCTGACCGCGTGTTGCCTTGAAGGCCTGCGTCGGCCTCCGTCGGTCCACTTGTACGTCTTTGTCGTAACAGTCACGCGTGAATGTATCGCGGCGTCTTATCGACCGCTGTCGGTCTGCGACGCTGAAGTCTGTTTTAATGTCTGCGCTGGTTCTTTATCGTCCCCGGTGGCAGTTGCGGTTTTGTCCACAATGTTTCCTTATGGTAAAACTATGACTTCAATGAAATATAAAAGAATATATTCTTAGTAATTTGGATCAAACAGCTGATATAAAGAGCTGCCCTAACCGATATTTAGAAATCAACAACACGTTGAATGACTTTGTGTCGTGATTTTGCCGTTTGTTAGCTGCACAAAATCGCTTTAGCATCTTTAAGCGCGTTGTTTTGGTTTTATGGTCGTGTATAGATGATCCGTCAGGAGCGGAGCGACAAGGGGAGGGAGTGTTTCACTCATTCAATTTGAATAAAAAATTTGATCTACTCTGAACCGGAGGAATAGACTCTTTGGCGCTTGGACCCCCGGCAGGAAGTAGAACACCATGAGGGGAAAAGTCTGATGATTTAGGCGCTGCAGATACGATTTTAAAAGCTTTTTCTATTTACTGGTCAGTCTATACTTTCCAACTCTCGCCTGAAATCACGAATGCAAGCGGCCGAAATGAGCTTCCTCCCTCTGGGCTCCGCGTCCGAGGTGAGGTGAGGAGTTCGGACACAAACAGTTCACAGTGTACACCCCGGTAGTGAACATGCAGTCAAAAGCCCCAGTCTGTCATTTTTGTACTCTTCTGGCGCCATCTGGTGGTGAAGTTGCAAACCGCAACCAACCAAGCGACCGACAGGGGACACTTTATGGGACAGGGGACACTTTATGGCGGCGCACCGCTGATTCCATTTCCTGTTTCCGGCAGCGTCTGAAAATTCAACGTGAACGCGACGTATTCTGGAAGCGTTTAGTTCAACAACTGTGTTCAACACGACGTAGAAACATGGAGACTCACACGGAGGTCGGGTCCACCTCATGTTACTATATTGAACTCATATATGAACACAGAGTTATGGACAATGTATCCAATTTCTGTGAATAAGTTTTTCTGAATATGGCACACTGTAGCGTTAACGTAGATGTGTATGTAGATGGAAAAAGGGACACTGTTTATTTGCCGTCGGTGATTATGTCAGACATTAATCCGTAAAGCAGCTGGATCATAACCAAACCACACTCGCCCGCTCAGACAAGTGAGTTTATCCAGGTAGAGTTTTGGATGGTTCCTGCGTCGACGTGAATCCGGCTTCTACGTGACGAACAGACGGCGCCGACAAATAAAGCCGCAGATGGGAAAACCTTCATAAAGAACAACAACATGGAAATCTCCGAGGAGCCGTGGAGACGCACATTTGGACGACGGCTTTAGTGTCGTTCCTTCGCTAAATAAAACATTCTGCACATGCGGGGGATTTTTATTTGTTGTCTTTTTATTTGCTTCTTGGGAGAGAGAAGCAGAACGACTCCGTGATGCTGACGATGCGACGCTCGGAGCGTTTGTCATTGTCGTCGCGAGGCTTTGTGCCGCACGGTCCCCACAATGGGAGAAAACCAGCGGTACACTTTCTGAGACCAGCGTCAGGACTCGTCTTCCTCCGCGCACAATGACGGGCGCCGTTGGATCTCTGTCTCATGAAGAACGAAACTATACTCGTGATTAGAGCGGAATGAATGGAGGGATATCGCCGTGTGCACAAAGTACACGACGCGTGTGGTATTGTTTACTGAGCTCAGCCTCGACGCTCTCCGCTGCTTCACAGAGTTTCTATTCTTTTACCTCTTACACCAGGAAATATTATTGGATTTTATTCTGAACAGGAACCGGACCAAAGTTAATTGAATTCTTCACAGATATGATATTGTTCTTTTTCTGTAGTTAAAAGTCAAAAGGACAAAATCAGGAAATTCCCAAAAGACCAAATAAAAACAGAAGATAAATAATTATATATATATACACAGAAAATTACACAAATTACACAGTGGGGCGTTAATGATTTTGTAGGTCAACTATCAGGGCATATTTTCTTCATATTAATCTTACTTATTTTAGTTTTTTTCCATATTGGTGTTGTGTTATCGTCACGAGGAATCTCGAAAACCAAACAGATGAAAAACGTCTGATCTGAGTTGACTCAATCTGTGAGGATCATTGTTTTAATTGTACGTCCGCGTGATTCGTCGATTTAATCTCAGTGTTCACTGCTGCTGGTGGTCCCACTCTGGGGGTCAGCTCGCATTACAGGAGATGAACCTCACACAGCTCACAATGAGGCAGATTGATTTAATCCAGCCCACGAAAGAATTGACCCCAATACGGGCTAGAAATGCAAAGGGGCCGTTGAGATACAGAAGATTAGGACTCGAACAACAGTCCAACTCCACAACAGCACTGTCTGTTCGTTCTCCTCTGTTTCCCCCCGCGAGCCTCGAGCCCCTCGGGACCATTAAAGCTCTGACAGGGTTTTAAACGAGCGCTGGTGGAGGAGTCAACCCCCGTCGGCCGCTAACCAATAGCACGCAACGATTGCCCCCCGGGGGCCTCGGAGGCTGAATGTACGGCTGGAATGTTTTAACAGTGTAGACACCGGGCTGTGCGTTGCTTAGCATGCATGACACACACACACACACACACACACACACACACACACACACACACAGCAGCAGCAGCGCGGCTGCAGAGGGTTGACGTGTGCGGCTTATTGGGTGCTTTATGTCTTTGTTTCGCCCGAGACCAATACAGTGTCAAAGTCATTCTGTCAGGGAGGAGGGTTCACACACACTCACACACACACACACACGGGCGTAGCACTGGGGGGGGAAAGGGGGGACATACTACCCAGGGCCCAGAGGTTTTTTATTTGTAATCAGTGTTTTCTAAGTAAAAAGTGTCAAAACATGAATTGAAAACAAGTTGTCTGAATACATTGGTTGAGAGACTGAAACTGTGTATTTCAAAATATAGTGGAGGTTCTCGGGTTTAGTCCGTCCATCACGACTCAGCGTGACAATCTGTCAGATAATCTACTGACCAGTGACTTCGTCATGTCTTCCCTCAAGGAGGTAACACACACACACACACACACACACACACACACACACACACAGACACACACAGTTCTGCTTCATGCAGACAGAAATAAAAAAGACTCACTCATTAAGCGTCGTGTCTCTTTTTTCCCTAGCTTTTTTGGTCTGTGGCCCTTTTTTTTTTATCTTATTAATAGTTTTATAATCTCACCGGCAGGTGACGGAAGCTGCGATTCATCCAAAGAGCCAATATTGGGATTACTGCTCCCTTTTTATTTTATCCGGATGAAATAAATCCGGTGCCGTGCCGTTGCAGTCAGTCTTGCAAGAGTCACTGAACCGGATCTCTGTGGTCCGGCAGAGCTGAAGTGCCACGGCACAAGATGTTGCCGGATGAATACACGCAGCAGAGAGGGGCCGGCGGCCGTACAGTGTGGATGGCGAACGGCCCGGGGGAAGTGTGCAGCCTCTCTCTCTCTCTCTCTCTCTCTCTCTCTCTCTCTCTAATTACACTTCCGAGCGTGCGGCGGTGAGCGAGGGATTTGTCTTTAATGGGGCTGATGAGAATCCTGCGAAACGCTCCGAGCTCCCGGCGAAATGCTCCTGGCTCTGAATATTTCAGCAGGCTTCACATTTTTTCGAGAGCAGAGCGTCCACCGTGTCCAACAATGTGACGGGAAGATGCTGTCAGATGTGCGTGCACATCCACAAAGCTCCCCGACGAGCCAGTCACAGAGGAGCAGTGTGAACCATGAAACCCTGAAGCCTGTGTTCTCTGCAATGACCAGCAGAGGGCGACTCCCCCAGTTCTTTCTATAGAAGTAATTGAGAAACACTTGATTTGATTTCTGTACCTAAAACAAACACACACGCTCACACACACACACGCACACACACACGCTCACACACACACACGCTCACACACAGACACGCACACACACACGCTCAAACACACACACACGCAGGAGTTTATGGTTCAAGCTCGAGTTTCAAGTCTTCTTCGTTGACAGCATGATGTTCACTTTGTACATTACGGTCCATATACAGTCAAATGCAGCGCGATTGACAGCTAGCACCGTCCAATGGTTGCAGGTGTATAGGTGGACGCGCTCTCAGTCAGACCACACCCACAATTTTAAGTCCGGATGCAAAAAAACCCAAAACAAGATGGCACCTCGTCATGTTAAAATAGACCATAAAGCATCGTACCGTACGCGTTGGAGCGTGGATACAGTGTGATTGACAGCTGGTACCGTCCAATCGGTGCATGGTTGCAGGTGTAGGGTGGACGTGAAACTCAGGGCTTCAAAGCGGCAGCTCAACATTGTGAGCCGCTGTCACCAGACAGAAATATATTTTTGCAAAACATGAAAACTATTCAGTGCATTGAGGAGGCCGACCTCTGGCTTCTTCCTTTAACGTGATTGTCCAGCAAGGGGAATGAGTTCCCCGCCCGCAGATGAAAACAATGTCTCCGCGATGTGAGAAAAACTAACGTTTTAGAAATGACTGGTTCCGAAGATGTATCCAGCCACGCTGTCAGAGTCACTCATGTCATCTCCTAATGTCTTGTAGTTCACAGCTTACTAGACGCTCGATGGAGCCGAGCGTGCGGAACGGAAAAAAACACGAGAGAGAATTTCTCGTTGTGTAACTCCGATGATTTGTTCATGCGATGTTCATCGCTCCTGGTTATGGACTTGGCCTTTTCAGCAACACAGAAACAGAAGAGGAGGGGGAGGGTGTTAGCGGAGTGCCGCCGTGCGTGTTCTGCTCATGCTCAAGGAATATTACTGTGTTTATGCAGTATTTTAATCCTCACACACACAAATACACTGTTATCAGACAACCATCACACAACTCTTTCTCATCTCTACCGCTCAATGGCATATGACGTGAATGAGACAATAATCTGACACATAGGCCCCCTTAAAAGTTGTTAGTGTCATATTCACGCTTCTGTTTTTGTGCAGATTAAACAAATGAGATGTCATGTGTCGATCAATCGATTAGTAATCGACTACTGAATTAATCTGCAACTATTTTGATAATCGATTAATCGGTTCATGTAGTTTTCATGAGGAATGAGGAACGATATTCTCTGATTTCAGCTTCTTAAATGTGAATATTTTCCGGTTTCGTTGCTCGTCTGTGCCAGTGAACTGAACTGTGAAACTGTCTTTTCCATGTGTGGCTCACTGTTTCCTCCTGTTTTCCCGTTTTTTTGTTCCCGTAAATGTCCGGGAACATTTTGCATCCGGACGTTTCCCAGGAGTTTGCCGTTCGCACGTGCCGAACGCAGCGGGAGCTTGTCAGAGTCAGACGAGCTCACCGCAGCAGGAACGTCTCCGATGACGATGACTCCGCCGCGGAGAGAGAGAAACTTTTCATTTACGCTCATCGACACGCCGACTCGCTCGCTGTGAACTTCTGGTAGATTTCACACAACTCTCCTGACAGTTTTCTGGAAATTTGACCCGGGGGGGCTGACAGGAAAAGTTCCGGCCAGTCGTGCAGCCCCTCTGGAAAGATTCAGGCAAATATCTGGAAGCAGCTGGAGTTAAACTTGGATTTACTCAGATTCAAAACTGGGCTGCACGGTGGTCAGCGCTGTCGCCTCACAGCAGGAAGGTTCTGGGTTCGAGTCCCGGTTCAAACCGACCAGGGCCTTTCTGTGTGGAGTTTGCATGTTCTCCCCGTGTGTGCGTGGGTTCTCTCCAGGTTCTCCGTCTTCCTCCCACAGTCCAGAGACATGCAGAATGGGGTCAGGTTCATTGGAGACTCTAAATTGACCGTAGGTGTGAATGTGAGAGTGACTGGTCGTCCGTCTCTGTATGTGGCCCTGTGATAGGCTGGAGACCTGTCCAGGGTGAACCCCGCCTCTCGCCCAATGTCAGCTGGGATTGGCTCCAGCCCCCCGAGACCCTTAAATGGATAAAGCGGTAGACGATGGATGGTGATTCAAAAGTCCAACTCTAATGTTGATTCAATCCTGATGACTGTGACGTATCTCATTGAAACGTCGCCATTTTAAAACCTGACTCTTAAAAACCCAGAATGAAAAACTGACTATTCCATGTCTCCCACGGTGCGTGGACGATGGAGAAGGATCGTCGGCCTTGTCGTTCCCTCTCTCCTTCCCCAGACAATCGAGGGGAGGAAAGAACACTTTTTTCCGCAACAGCAAAGAAGAACAACACTCACTCCGTCCACAGGAAGCGCTGGTGACATCACCGTTTTTGACAAGCACACAGACGGGATAGCGGACGCTGCTGCTCCGTCCAAAGTGTTAATACTATAAAACATGGAGTTTGTCCTTGCAGGGAGATAAACTCTCTCTGGTTATCAAAACACCACATGAGATGAATTTGAAACCAGTCGTCTCCATGGCGTTATTGAAGTTATTTCAGCATCAATAAAAGCACGGCCGTGTAATTATCTGGGCCCGTGGTGTAAATGTGCCGGACATGTGGCCGGATCAGGATGGATGAGAGGCGGCGAGGGAGAGAGAGAGAGAGAGAGAGAGAGAGAGAGAAAGGTGATTATTGAAGGTGACTGCCAAAAGCCAATAACTGCAGCAGATGTATATTCACCCTGAGAACAAGGAGCGGGACCCGGATCGATCGCTCGCTGCGTCGTCTCTGCCTCTGCAGGGGAAGTGCACGGCTACAGGACGCGTTCATCACAGAGGCCCGTCGCCCGGCTCCCGCTCAGCGCCGGACTGCGTGACGTCACCTCCCGACGGGCCAATGGCGAGGGCTTTGACCAAAGTGGGGGCGGGGGTTTTTCTTCCCTCTCTCCGGGCCCCGCAGAAGATGATTTGTTTTTTCAAAAGAGCAATTGCTGTCCGCGGCTGTTTTTCCCATTTGTAAGAGTGTAAAACCGTGTGCAGAGGAAAATCACTCTAAAATATTCATAGGTTTTCTTTTGAAGTGAAAGAAACTCATTAGAGTCGAGCAAAAAATATGTTTGACTACTCAATCTTTAGTTTGATTTAATAAATAAATGCGTGAATCATCCTCAAGCACTGAAATGAAACAAATGATGATTATAAATTATAAATATAATAATGTTTAAACATTCATTTCTTTTCTTTTTCCGTAGTTTGTATTTATTAACCATTATTTTATCTGAGCTTGTTTTTTTAGCAAAACAACGATTTCATGCCTGTTAATCACCACGATCCAGAAAAGTGATTTTATAATTGGTTCCTGGTCTTCCTGGTTGGTGTACAGTATAATTCATTCCATCTTTGGATTTTATTAGAATATCATTTTTTTTCTCTCAATGCAATCAAATGTCAACAGCGGAACATGGCAGCACATCGCGGGAGGAGACTGTCGAATTAACATAACGTATCTTTACATTAGAAATATTATCTTCCGCAACGGAGACAGACATTTCACAGTCTGAGTCTTATGGTGAATCCTGTGAGGTGTTTGAAAGGCTCCTCGCTCGCAGGCCTTGTCCACCCACGGGTTCTCGTGTTTGCCTCTTTTTCGCAGACGCAACATGTCGCTGTTGTCAAATCTAATTTACCACGATGTTTATTGGAGGTCGTGATTTTCAATTCACCTTCGCGCGGACACACACACACACACACACACACACACACACACACCAATCAACCAAAATGCTTGGATGAGTTTTTTTCTTACCCTCCAGGAGCTGAATACACACAGCACTACAGTACATACAGTAAGTGGTCGTACATATGCATGAGGCCATGTGAGGTTACACTGTGCACACACACGCACACGCAGAACCAGACTTACATGAACCGTGGACATTATCCCCCCCCCCCGTGATGCTCGACACTGGACAACAGGGCTTCGTCGGTGTGGCGGGTTCGGTGTGTGGGCGGCGAGCACGTGTGTGTAGGTGTGTGTCAGTTAGTCAGCAGTGGCGCCTACGGGACGTGAGGGCGTGGGGCGGGCGGGGGGGGGGGGTTAGCCCTCCACCCCAGGCAGGGTGTCATGCTTTCTGTGGGAGAAGCTCTGATTGTGACCATTGACTGGTCGGTGAGTCACTGACTCTCCGTGCGTCTGCCAGAGTGAATCCTGAAATGTCATCGCCTCTTCGTAGTAGAACAACTTGTGTGCTCAGAATATCTCCATCATTTCTGTCCAATATCTAATACAGAAGCCAGTGCAAATACAGCTTGGAACTCATTTCTCGTTGGGCCCAGAATTCCTCAGCGGTAGTGAAGATTTATTATTCCCCCCACGATCAGAAAGGGAAGGATTCACAGTTTATCCCACGGTGTGGATTTGGCAAAGTACTAAGAAAGATTTGTGGGAGATGAGGGGTTAATTTTTTTCTTGCTCCATGAACAAACAGAGCTTCTCAAGATATGAAACTCATTCACGTGTGTGAGTCACAGGATCCTTCTCCTGTCGGAGCTCCAGGCCGCACATCGCTCCGACGTCTGGGGTCGGGCCTCCGGCCGGCTGCTGTCGGGCCGCGGTGGACGTTCATGTGACTACATTTAGAAAGACTAATGTTGATGATTTAGGCTGACGGAGAAAAAACTAGTCTAGTTCCAACATGTGATTTTTTTATTATACATTGTTTGAAACTTTGAAATTTTGAAGTGTGCTGTAAGACCCAAATATAATGTGTTTGGGTTTTTCACCCAAACCTGAAGTGTCCCTTGTTTACTTGCTCCTAGTGCGCCACCTGGTGGTTTGTTGTGTAAGGAAACTAATGCAGGAACTGACTGCAGAGCGACTGTGACTCTGTTAGTCTTTTCTTTCGAAGGGACTCCCTGAAAGAGAAAACCTCTTCTGAATCGACCATAACTCGAATATGTTCATAACCTTTAGGTATCGATGTGTTGCGCTCCCCCTCTGCAGCTTTGCACTGTACACATGACTATTTTATAATTCTATAATGTCTATAAAGGGAGAACACTGGCACACACAAAAACCTCCTAAGTAGCAGACTCTCATGTGTAACAGCTGATGACTGAGTGTCTCTACGTTGCAGGACGATGATCAGCCCTCCAGGTCTGTAGACGGCGTCTTGACCGGACGACATGTTCTAAGGGGCGACCACCTCAGCCACCATGAAAGGGTTAGGAGCCAACCGCAGTCGCCACCTGTCGGACTCGTGTGAGCCGGCGGGATGCCACCAGAAGCCTCTGTGTCCCATGAGCTCGGACCCTCACGGCGCCTTCATGTTGAGCCCCGTCATGAACCACTACGGCACCCTGGACCCGCATCTCCACCAGTGCTCCCCCACCAGCCCCACCGGCCTGCCCCCCGACTGCCTGCTGCCCTTCAGCCAGATGTCCAACAGCAGCACCTTCCCTCGTCTGCACTTCACCGCCCAGGCCGACCAGGTCGACTGCCCCCAGGGCTGTTTGGCCGGCGGTGGAGTCGGGCAAGGCGGCAGGGCGGGGACGCTGTCCACCTCCTTGTCCATGGGTATGGGCTTAGGCCTGGGCCTCACCGGCGCTCCCATGATCACCAGCGGCTCGGCCACCATATCGTCGGCGGCAGCGGCCAAGATGAACCGGTTGCCCTCCAACCTTCTGGACCAGCTGGAGAGGCACCTGCCCCTGCAGCGGGACGGCTTCAGCACTCTGCAGTTTCACAGGGGACGCATGTCGAAGCAGCGCAGCGAGAGTCCGGGACGCATCCGTCACCTGATGCACTCTGTGCAGAAGCTGTTCGCCAAGTCCCAGTCCCTGGAAAGCTCCGGGATCAAGGGCAACGTAAACGGCCGCTCCGCCGGTGGAATGGCCGGCACCACAGGGACTTGCGAGGACGGTGGCAGAGCGAGCCGCAGGAGCAAGAGCAAAGACAGGGCTAAAACTGAGGGGCCGAAGCCGAGACCCAGGCCCAATGCACTAGGCCTCTGGAGCTCAGACGACGCCCTGGACACTGACACTACCAAAGCTGGCACTATTGCCGTGGGCTACCGCAACCCGCTGACCATGATGACCCTCGGCAGGGCGGTGTCGGACAGCCAGGCTCCTCCCAGACACATCCCACAGGGCTACCACACCATCTCCGCACACACGCTCAAGACCTCGAAAAGCAGCGGCGACCTCAAGTTCCTGGCCTGCCAGGCGACACAGGTGGGATCCAGGGACGCGGAGGGAAGAGGCAGGGCGAGCAAGGACGACACGCTGGTGAAGAGGGGCACCTGGTCCACCCTCACCCTCAGCCAGGCCAGGCAGGTTCTGCAGAAGGGCTCGGCCACGGTCAACAGGACCCTGCTCAAGTCAAAGTCGTGTCACCAGGACCTGACGCAGCAGTTCCTTCAGGTAGGAGGGCCAGTGAGTATTCATCTTCTTCATCTTCATCCTCTCTGTAAGTTTGCATGGAAAATCTTTCTAGTTTCTCTGCAGGACAGTTCCTGCTATTGCCGTTAATTTCAGTAGATTGACCCTTGCTCTGTTTATCACAAACACTTTATCCTCATATTCATACTCGTCACGTTTGTAGATTTGTCCTACGACTCTTTGTCTTTCTGCTGCACATGCCCAGAATCCTATTTGCCTTCAAAACGAGCGTTTGTGTCTTTTAATCCAGGTCCCACTGGGCGACTGGGCGGGAACTTTGGGCCGCGGCCGGGGGAGGGGGACCGAGATCCCCTGTCGACGGATGCGCAGCGGCAGCTACGTGAAAGCGATGGGAGACGTGGAGGACAGCGAGGACTCGGAGGGAAGCCCCAAACCTTCCCCCAAGTCGGCGGCTCGCCGCCAGAGCTACCTGAAGGCCACGCAGCGCTCGCTGAGCGAGCAACAGCCCCCGCCGCCTCCACGCAAGTGAGTCTCAAAGCACAAACACGTCAAATTCGTTACACTGGAACTGTTTTGTTTTTTTACCATAGTTGAGTTCTTTTTTTCAAATTGTAGGCGGGAGCATTTTCCTCGTGTCCCCCAAAGTTAGTCAGCAGGAGGCAGCATCTTGTCATGAATCACTGTTGGGACAAGTTTAAAATGGAGTCTTGTGAGATGCAGCTGACTGAGGCAGGACACGACGGCACAGTGGTCGTCGTCTTTGTCTGCTGCTACAAAAGGCGAAAGCGATAGGAGATGAAACGTGTCCGTGTGTTTTGCCTCCTCACCCGCTCCGACAGGCCTCGTTGCTACGCGCTCATGCGGGAGGATTATCTGTGGTCGCCTCTGCACAGTGCATGCTCTGTGCAGCACCTGAGGTCAGTGTCGTCCAGAGACGGAGCAGTGCAGCCCCCCTCCGCCCGCCCCTCGCCTGCCCCACCAACCATGACCCTCCACCAGTGTCTAACCCTCCCAGTGCTCCCGCCACCCCCCACCCCCCAACCCCCCACCCCCCTCTGCTCCATCTCTTCTTCCCTTGCAGGTTTTCTGCGTGGCGTGTTCCTACTTAACGCTGACCCCGGTTTCATAACATGCAAATTGTCCATGGAAATCACTGGAACACACCCGGCCGCTCAGTGAACACACACTGTCACTCACACCAGAACAGAGGAAACGGACCAACATGTCCCCAGTAGAGCTGCACAACAGTTAATCCATCAAAATTCTCTGATTTCAGCTTCTTAAATGTGAATATTTTCTGGTTTCTTTGCTCCTCTGTGAACCTGTCGATTATTTTCTCGATGAATCGATCAGTTGTTTGGTCCATAAAATGTCATAAAATGGTAAAACATGTCGATCGTGTTTCCCAAAACCCCCAAGATGATGTTTTTGATTTGTCCACACATCGAAGATATTCAGTTCACTGTCACAGAGCAGCAAAGAAACCAGAAAACATTCACATTTAAAAAAAACTGAAATCTCAGAATTTTGATTTTATTTTTCAAAAAAAAAATACTTGAACCGACTAATCGATTATCAAAATGGTGGCCGATTATCTATTGGTCGTTTACTGATCAATCAGCTGTTGCAGCTCCACATTGTTTCCTCTGCGCTGCTATTCTAAAACCCCGAGCACACGCGACACCATCCGCACGTCTCGGTTGGATTGAGGTTTGAAGTGTAAAGTTTCTCCGGGATCATCGTCGACTAAACGCGGCCCTCGAGTGTTCCCGACCGTCGGGAGGGGTCCGTCATTAACACGCTCGCTCCCCACAGCTCGCTGCCGTCGCTGAAAGAGCTGTCGACCAATCGGAGCCTGGATAACCTCGACTGCCTGGTGGGCCCGCTGGACGCCCCGCCGCGCCAGCGGAACAGCGATTTCCCCCAGTGCTCCGGCACGCTGGGCCGAGGCCCGGCCACTCAGGTACGTCCGGTTCGGGGCTACGGGGCCTCATCTCACGGTGTCGATGGCAAGAAAGACGTCTGTTAAACTCAAAGAGCTATCGATTGGAGTCCTTGTCGACCATCGAGGGGAGTGAATGAGCAAAAGAATACATGTGAGGGAACTACGAGGCTCCTGTGGGAGAATATTTCAATATGCGCGTGAGTAAATTTGCCGATTGTCAAAGTGGGACGTCGGCCTCGGTGCTTAACTCTGAGGGAGCTTATCGCACATCTGCGGAATCACACAAGCGGACAAGAGCAAACAGGCTTTCATAGAGAGGTGACAGTGTCCGTCTGCATTCGTACAGTACACGCATCAAGCAGACAATGAGGCAGGGATTCAGCTTCCCCTCAGAGGACAGTTCGATCAGAATAAAACATGTGCAGGTAGTAAACTAGTTGATTTTTAGTATTTGTAATGTTGTATTTGCCATTAATATGCCAAAACCGCTAAAAATAAACACTACTGGTCGTTCATATACTATTTCTTCCTCTGATGTGACACAATCAGACGCGTCAGATCAATCCCATCGCACAGTGACAACACAAACATAGAAATACTGGAACGGAGCTATTTCAAGTAACTCGCACGCTGCTGCATGAAATATTCTTTGAACACCGGCCCTGAACCCAGAACTAAAATCCCTCTTCTCTGTATCAGCTTTAGATCTTTTTCGGAAACATGTAAACTAATCGTCGGAACGCCGCCTGCCTGTGTCTTAGCGGTGGAGAGAAACTACGGGCTTCTGCTCGAGTGAAGTACAAGTACCTCAAAAGTTGCACGTTAGTGCAAAGGTAGACGAGCAGAGATATTTCCCAGGAGAACGTGTGATCTGCTCCGGCTGGTCAACGGGATCCTGCTCCGTTCCGGTTCGCCCCATGTTGCCAAATGTTCTCCGACACCTTTCCGAGTGAAGTCATTTGAAGTGTGTGCTCTCACGGGTGCACAGAGTGACGCCTCAGCCGTTCCGTCAATATTAGCTCCACTGTGTTGATTCACTGGAAATCTGCCAAAAAAAACAAAACACCATCACACTGTAAATAGGTGGAAAGTGTCGTGGGACGTCCCGGGCTTCTCCACGAGGGGGTTCAGGAAAACCTTTCCTCTCCCGCTTTCAAACGGATGATGAATCCAAACTTTATCAAGTCCCTAATGAATTTTTAATTTGTTTTTACGTCTGTTGGCGCTTCAGTGTTGAGATTTGTGTCATGTTGAGGCAAGTAAATGCACATATTGGAAAAAGTTCAATAAAAAAGATTCCAAGTAAAACATGTGAGTGAATAAAAGACAATTCCGAGGTACTTGACTTGAATATTTCAGTTTTAAAATATGCCGAGTTATTCTTCTACTACTACCAAAGCTCACAGGGGGAAATATGTCATATTTATATTCCACTGCATTTATCTGAAATCTATAGTTACGATTGTTGTTCCCAGACTTTGTGACCCCTCGCAGGAAAACAGTTCCATGTTTGAGATGTTATTAAGAGGTCAAAGAGGTCAAACTTTTCAACAGTTCAAAGTTTTATGAATCATAATTTTTTTCCCCGTTCCTTCTTAATGCATCAATTATCTAGAGAATATTGTATAGTGATCCTTCGGAGGGGAACCAACCAGTGAAACACTGTTTACACGGTGATGCGTTAGGATTAGGAATCTAATAATGCCATTAATAATAAAATAACAGTCTCAGGCTTCAGTTTTCTGTGGAATCAGTTGTATTTTATTCTTTTTTACTTTGTGATAAAACTTCTGTTCTTTTATTGAAGTAGGATTTTGGACAAAGAGACCTACTTGTAACTGAGTGTTTCCACCATTGTTGTACCGGAACTGTTGCTCAAGTGAAGGGTCAGTGTGAGCGTCCTCCACCGCTGGGCGAACGGACCTGGTTGAACGCATGTTTCTCAGTCTGCCGTCTGCCCTCAGCGTGTGAGTCTGCACACGTTCTTTCAGGTATGCGGGCAGGGCTGCGGCCACGCGGTGCCCTACTACGACGGGGAATCGCAGGCGGTGGAGGCCCTGGATCTGCCCGCGCCCACGTGCTTCCGGTCACGCAGCCACAGCTACCTGCGGGCCATCCAGGCGGGCTGCTCCCAGGACGAAGACGAGGACTCGGACTCCTCGCCGCCGCCCACCGCCGCCACCGCAGGCTACGGCTACAGCTCCGACACCCGTGAGTACCAGTGACAGGAACAAGTGTTTAGCTGAAAGAGGAGGGAATGCCAGCCAAATGTCAACAGCACAACTTTTCATACAGCATAATGTCAATTGAAAGGAGACGATACACTTTTGAATTGCTGAAATCCAACATATTCACATATTGATAATTGCTGATAAAGTACATGTAGAAATTATCAAACCCTTTTTGTTGATGGAAAATACAAAGGAAACATATATACTAATATATAGACAGTACAAATTTAAATATTAACCTTGTTGTATCTTAGATGAACAGTTTTTTTCATTTTGGAATAGAAAATATATAATATATAGATATAGATATGATAATTATAAAATTATAATAATTCAATATTATATAATATTCTGCACTATGTTGTTATAAAGAGATTTATTATAGTTTTGGTAATCAGTTTTGTTCTTTCTCTAAAGTGCGAAGAATCCAAGATATGCCTGATGCATTTCATAAGCATGTTAAAGATGATGATGATCTTCATACATCCAAATGATACAGACAACTGTTATTCCATGAACTTTAAACAACAGGAAAACCGTACTACTGTACATCAGTTTTTAATAACTCCTCCTCTGGCAGATTTCACAGCTCGCAGATGCTTTCTGTTCTTGATCCAAGATTTGTCGCCCACTTTTCACTTCACTTCTCGTTCTGTGATATTTTTAGGCTCTTTCTGCCATACGGCAGATTCATCACCTACTGTATCCACAGATTTACAACGACTGTTTCAGTCAGAAGTGGGTTTAAGACGTACGATATGGATCATATTGCTCTTGTAAAAAGCCTGCTGCCTCATTTCGGTTTCACTCTCTGTAAGTGACAGCATGACATTCTGCATCGAGTATCAACTGATGTTTATTTTAGATTCATTCTAAGCTCATGAAATAACAAGTAACCGTGCGAGAACATTCAGGAAAAAAGGCGAATTTCAATGTCCATTTCATGCAGCAGCGGTAGTTTTATATTTTCATTTCAAAAATCCACAAAATATTTGCCCAAACGTTTGCATTAAAGGTGTACTTAGTATTGCCTCATACTGTAATATGCATTAAAATTATACTGTACATGAAAAGCTGAATTTATATTGGACTTGTGCCTCGTACAGTGCACATTGGCTGTTCAATGTTAACCCCCATTGTACACGACAGTTTCATTTTGTATTCACAGACAAAACAGTACTCTGCAGCTAAAATGATCAATCGATCGATTGAAAAATTTATTTGGGAATCAATTTTAATGAATTTCAAGTCATTTTTAAGCAAAAATCTCAAACTATTCTCTGCTACCAAATTTATGAATGAAAAGATTCAGTCTTGGATACCACATTGGACCAGGTCCAGATAGAAAACCATTATAACTCAACTTGTCAAATTTGGACTGGATTGTTACATTTGTGAAACCTTTATTCTATTTGTGAAAATGCCAAAAAGGGAGATTCTATAGCTTTTTTCACCTCAAAACCGCATCGGACCAAAAAAACCCTGATGAAATCACAATTTTTTGGCATTTTCACGAAGAGAATAAAGGTTTCACAAATCTGAAACTATGTCTTAAAGAGTCTTTGGTCTCCCCGTGACAATGTAGTCCAGATTTGACAAGTCAAGTAGTGGTTTTTCATCTGGACCTGGTAAAATACGGAGGTCGCTCAGCAGCATTGTAGGTTAAGTAACTGACAAATCATAAGCTGCGAATCGGACGATAACTTCAGCGTCGTAGGATGGCGGCTCATTCATAACTGGAGCAAATTTCGGATAAATTTGAGATTTATACAATTATGTAGGTCCACTTGTTTTTTTTGGGGGGGGGGGTCCTGATGCTTGCAAATAAATATAATATATCCAATGCGGTAAACAGGTATTGTCTGATTTTGTGCTGCCAATACAGTTTTTGTATTTGTCTTGACAGACACGGTAAATAATTCAATTTTAATTTTTGAATAAAAAATAATTTTTCTTTTCTTTCTTTTTTGCAGAACCATAAAAGAAAAATAACTCCATGTCATCAGATATTTAAAAAAACAGAAATCACACATTCATTTTTTTTCTTTTTTCTTTTTTCTTTATGTCTAGACTCGCGTCTGTTCCCGCGCCGCTCGGAGACAAAATGAAACGCACCCACCGTGAAAAGCGACATTCACACACACACACACACACACACACACACTCACACACACTCACACACACACACACACTCACACACACTCACACACACACACACTCACACACTCACACACACACACAAACCCCCGCGACTTTAAAAACCAATCGCCTCCGTCATCGCTTACGCCGAGGAACCGGCGCGGTCCAATCGCGTGGCGAGGAGCGGTCACCGGTGGAAACGTGGACTCCCCCTCCAAAAAAAACCCTCGTCGTCAAGGGCGTGTCCAACAGATCTTTTCTTCCCAGCGTCGTTGTTGTACCCCGACGCCGCCGCCGCCGCCGCGTCTCGTCCGCGGTTTCTATTCATGAATGAGCCGGGAGACACACGGACCACCGAGCCGCCCGCGACACGGTAAGACGGTCTCCTTCGCATCGCTCCACGGTACCGGGCCGTCGCGGCTCCGACTGTCAGCGGGTGCTGTCGGCGCGCTAGCAACAATCGAGCTAGCGCGATGCTAATGGATGCTGCTCGCGCGTTAAGCTAGCTAACGTGGATGGGAGACCCTGCGCGCGGGGCTCGGTCGCGGCACGGGCGGCGTGGCCGGACTCGTAACGGGGCCGGTGCGGCCGCCGGTGGTTCTCCGGTGGCGACGAGGCGTGAAAACCAACCGGCAGCAGCGTCTCTTTTGTCGGCTCGCCCACTCGTCTACGAGAATACAACGCCTCCGGCTAACGACGCTGCTCAACGTCAGATGCCCCGTCGTGTGTGTGTGTGTGTGTGTGTGTGTGTGTGTGTGTGTGTGTGTGTGTGTGTGTGTGTGTGAGTGTGAGTGTGAGTGTGAGTGAGTGTGAGTGTGTGTGTGAGTGAGTGAGTGAGTGAGTGAGTGAGTGAGTGAGTGTGTGTGTGTGTGTGTGTGTGTGTGTGTGTGTGTGTGTGTGTGTGTGTGTGTGTGAGTGTGTGTGTGTGTTAGCTAGTCTGTTAGCCGCAAGCTAACAGTAGCCGAGGCGGGTGGACCCCGCTCGGTACCGGGGCCACTCGTGCTGAACCGGACCGATCACATCATTAGAAACCACACTGGCAGATACAATGTGTAATATGACATCTCTTATTTTAGCGAATAGCTCGATTCAAGAGGTCGATTAAATGACACCGATCGTTGATCTGAAAAAAAACCCAAAAAACAAGCCCAAGACATTCCTCTTTCGAATGATTCACAACTGGAGGCTGACAGATCATTTCATGTTTTATTTGAAAAACCCTAAGCGGTTAATTCGACATGAAGTGACACAGACATGAGACACGGAGGAAGCTATGATTCACCCACCGGTCCCATTTCAAACTTTGCAGTCCCTCTCCATGCACCATGTGAACATTCACAAAAGCAGCTCCCTGCCTCATGATATGATTTCTGATATGATTTTGTTGTTGTTGTTGTTGTTGTTGTTGTGTAACCCCAACTGCCTCATCTGCAGCGGCTTCTGTCTGGCTCCCAGCGGCTTGTTGTTCAGTAGCCAGGCAGCCGCCATGTGTGAAGACCTGAGGACACGATCAATAATTGATCAGCTTCCTGCCATGTGCAGCGCTCTGCAGTCAGGACAGTTCCCCGGGCTCTTAGGAGGGAAGGAAGGATGTGCTCGTCCCATCGTCCACGCTCACACACCTTATTGTTTGAGGCTATTTTTTTATTTTAACCAAAGCTGGATTTAAATGTTAATCCACCCGTCAGTTGACTGATCCCGCCGCTGGCTGGCTGGCTGGGTGGGGATGCATCCGTCTCTTTGGCTTCGATGCTTCATTGTAGCCACAAGGCGTGTTCACGTTCATTGTGTCCAGCAACATATTACACAAGAAGTGGTGTGTCTGTGTGTTACCGTGGATCGAGTGTGAGTCATCTTCCACAGTCTATCACACACACCACACACTCTTCCTCCTCTCACACTCATTGATGAGGTAATCTCTCGCCTGAATGGGTGAAGCAGGGTTTCACAGTGAGGCCGACAGACGGGCTTCCTGATGATAGTGTGTGTGTGTGTGTGTGTGTGTGTGTGTGTGTGTGTGTGTGTGTGTGTGTGTGTGTGTGTGTGTGTGTGTGTGTGTGTGTGTGTGTGTGTGTGTGTGTGTGTGTGTGTGTGTGTGTGTGTGTGTGTGTGTGTGTGTGTGTGTGTGTGTGTGTGTTCTATTTAACATGGTTACAGCAGAGCGAACGCCTCTCTCCATTTCCTGCTCTAATGACACACCGATATGACGACCGCTCCTATGTCGGTTACCATGGGAAAAAAACATTCTTGGTGTATGTTGACGGACTCTTTTTGTGTATTTCAGTAAAACTCATTTAAAGGGGCTGTAAGCGATCTTAAAGCAAGACACGTTTTGTAAAAAAAAAAAAACAGTGAAGATTCCCTCGATGCGGATCTGCTGCTCTGTTTTGTGTTTTTTCGTAATATACAACTTAACCGTGTAGTTTGATTTGATGACGAGAAGGTTGAATGTCTCAGCTCATCCTCACATCTGTACCGATGTCGACAGAATCCTCCATGAATGGCAGGATTCTGGTTTCGGCCACGATGTCCGGTCCTATGCTGTACTTTGTAAAAGCTTAATTCTCGCTTGCGAAAGTTTTTTTCAGGCTTTCAAGCAGAGATAATTTGTTAATCTGTAGCCGTGTTGCTTCGAAAAAGGTATGTCTGCTCTTTGTTTAGTGGTGTTGATTCTAAGATGAAGCTGCAGTGAGAGAAATGATCCCAGTGTCCTCTCGTGCCAAGTTTGACCTCAGTGGCCCTTGTAGTTGTCACGTGTCTTCACATCAGCTGATTTAGGCCTTAACCCAGACTGATGCCCTCGGTCCGTCGGGTCAGAGTCACAGACGGTCGCGAGCGCATCGGCACATACGGCAGTTCAGGATGAACCAACCAGGCGCTCAGCAGTGTAAAGAAGGGTGGACTCAATTATTTGGATTGTGTCTCGGTTTGAATGGCTGTTCTCAAGGCAAGCTCTTTGTTTAAAATTCTGTTCACGGTAGGAACTGTAACGATGATATGTTGGTGAAATCGTAGCTGTTGGTTCTTTCGTCCTTGTTGTGTGTGTTGTGGGTATCGTCTTTCTGTCTCCGCAGATATTGTAGTCTCTGTTGTGATGTCTGTCGTCCCTGATCAGTGCTCGTGCGTCTCGGCTTCCTTCTCGTATTTGTGAAGCTAAACGATATAAAAACATTGTGAAGAAGACAAATATTTCATAAGTCATCAAACAGAGTATGTAACATTGTATGTAGACTGAATGGCGCCATCGACGAGTCATTTTAATATACATAAGGACTCAAAATTTACATGAAAGGCGTGTGTGTGAGCCCGATGCAAAGCTCTGGCTTCAACGCAGGACATGGAACAGTCGTCTACTATCAATTTTTGGATTCATACTTCTCTCGCAAAATCACCAATGAATATACATTATTTTTGTAGTATCAACTGTTTTCTAATGAACTTTTGAACCTTTTCCTGGCTGTCACGAGATTTGACATTTGGGCTAAGACAACGCTTTCTTTTTTAATCAAGTGCCAATTAGCACTAATTGAAATTGCAGTGAATTGAACATGGTGAATATACCTTGTGTGATGAACCTGTTAGTCAGAAGTCATCCTCAGACATGTGTCCCGGTTCTAATCTTTCAGTCTTCGACTCCCACCCGTCTGTCAACCTGCCAAACCGTCTCACAATGAGACGGCTGCTAATCGTCCACTGAGCTTCTGCCGCCGCCTCTTTTTTTCATGAGACCTGGCTCGTGTCCAAAGTTCCACAAAGGGTTCATCCACGATTAGCTGTAATTGCTGCTCACACAGCCCTGGTTGTTTACTTTGCTCTCCACTCAGGAGAATCTAACGTGAAAACTTCAAGCCTAATTAACTTTTAAGTCAGATTCTCTCAGGAATGAGCTCGGCAGCAGTCGAAGACGTCTTGAATCCCAAACCGGCAAACACTGACTCGGAAAATGTAAGAGGAGCTGGTTCTTTGTTTTTAAAAAAACAGGTAATGTTAACTGCTTTGCAAATAGTCGATTGTGTTCACTCAAGTTTTCACCCGCTGTCGAGGGCCCATTAGTGCACATCTCATCGCTCACGGGCGGAGCTGCTGCCGCCACTGGAGCCAGAGACATTATAGCTTCCTAATAGGTGAAGCAATTTAGCAAACGTGTGATCGTCATAGTGACGTTGACAGCTCTCTCAGAGTGAAAAAGAAAATAAGAGACTAATAGACGCCTGCTGTCAATTTGTGTCAGTGTTGCCCGATGCGACATCGAGGAAAAGGGAGGCTACGTTACAACTTAGCGTCAGCAGCCGTCACATTGATTTAAATGCAGCCAGTCTGTCGACATAGTGGCGGTCGGTGCCAATGCAGAAGCTGCAGAGTCACAATGTGAATATTAAGTGCATGCGTCTGCTTTGGCTCCATGCTAACGTCAGCACGAACTGCTGTTTACTTTGCTGTCTAGCACGAACGTTGCTCAGTTCAGCATCAAACTTCTTTCCTCAACTTTCTCCAGTGGTGGAAAAACTCCTATTTCCATCACGGCTTTGCTTGTACTGAATTCAGCCTGCTAGCCACCTAGCCCTGGCCCGGGCAGGCCAGGCTTGTCACTTTCCAACAGTGAGTTGATGGAGCACCGGCAGCTCAGAGGTCACATTATCACCTCTTGTGCTGTAAACGTAATGATTGGTGAAGCTCTCGACGAGCCACCGTCAACACCACCACCTGCTCCCATGGCAACAAACCGCATTTGGCAGCAGAGAAAATGTACACAACGCACCTTTTAATAATCATTCACATCTCTTAATATGGACTCATCGTTCGGTGGCCAGGGCTTAATAGTAGTAAAAGCTCCTTTAGGGATCTGAGGAAATGAATGTTTTCAGCTGGAGGCTATTTGCTGGCACGGCCCACAGATCCAGGGTCCCCGGGCAGTTTGTCATCTCCTAATCACCGCTTGCGCACACCGTACAGCAGTCGGGCAGCGAAGTGGATCGTGCTCTTAGCTGAAGGTGTGAATAATCTGCAATTAGCCCACTTCACTATGACCCATTTGTTGTTGTGGCTCATAAATCGTAGCTGCTGTAGCTGAGAGACATAGAGAGACAGGGCCCCTGTGTGGTCACACTGTTAGAAGAGATGATCTATTTCCGTGTAAATGTGTGTGTGATCAGATGTATAGCTCTCTGAGTGTAAACACTAATGGCAGGCATGTGTTAAGACTCTGTGAGTAATGCGACACATCAGCAGCTTCGGGGGAATGTCGTGTATGTGAGCTATGAGCACCGCAAAACGAGCGTGTCGTTCCTTTCGGAATGAGCGCCGCGTCGCCGGCCGGACGTGTTCTCTGAGGGGGGATTGTCGCCGCAGCTCAGGGGCAGAACGGGCCGCTCGTCGGCCACATGCCCCGGATTCCACAGCGCTGTTTGTGTAAGTTGGTGGGATTTAATGAGGCTGCGCCGGTCGCTGTGATGACGGAAGAGCAGTGGCCCCTTCACGATTACAGGGCGAGAGAATAAATATATCTTCTTAAATTTCTTTTTAAATCACTCATTTGGTCAGGATTTTTTTTTCTACAGAAATGCTACTGTAATCAGGCAACTTTTCAGTCGGCAACGTGCACCAGTCAGCAAGCTGGTTTAAATAGCATCTACCCACCGCCGTCACCACCACAAATTGTTGAAGAAAGCCCCTGGGTTTTTCTTTTCTTGCTTCCCTACTGTCGTTAACTCTGTGTCATCCACCACAGCCCTGCAGTCCGACTGAGCCCAGGGCCATTCCTCGTCCCTGACTCACTAGTCACCCCACACTCAGGCTTCATTTCAGTTTCTGCTGAAAGAGTCGGTGAGTCGGAGGTTCATGTGTCAGCGTCGCAATGTGAAACCTGTGTGCTCGGGCGTCGGTGGCTCTTCTTTTATTCTAATACACTGTTTGGAATTAAGGGTGTAGCACTGTCAGCATTATTTACAGATAAAAATCGGTGTCATTTCCTAAGATTTATAATATTTAAAAAATGTTGAGTGCACTATATCAGTTGAATCTAAATATTGCATAGAAGGGCTTCAACTAACGATTATTTTCATTATCGAGTAACCTGTCGATCTTTTTCTCGATTAATCGATCAGTTGTTTGGTTCATAAAATGGTGAAAAATGTCGCTCCTGTTTCCCCAAAACCCTCAAGATGATGTTTTGTTTTGTCCACACACCAAAGATATTCAGTTTACTGTCACAGAGGAGCAAAGAAACCAGAAGATGTTCACATTTAAGAAGCTGAAATCAGAGAATTTTTTTCTCTTAAAAACTACTTGAACCGATTAATCGAATATCCAAATATTTTATGATTTATTTAGTAGTCCATCATTGGTTGCAGCTCTACAACGAACGTCCAACCTTTCTTTAAACTCTGGTTTTGTTCTCCACCAGGTCCTCGGGAAATTCAATGTGGCTCTTAAGCTGCTAAAATCCACCACAATGTTGAGCCGCTGTTTGCTAACTGTGTCCGTCTGCTGGTCGGGAGCTGGTCAGAGCTTGTTTTCATCCCTCTCACTGGAAACAGCTGCTTGTTGTTGTGGCCGAAAGTTCTGCCGTGAGATGACGAGCGAATCAAAACAAGTCGAGTTGCAGGTCAGACCGCGAAAAACCTGAACTGAAACTCGAGGCGAGCTGCAGATTCGGGTAATAATTCTCTCCAATGAAGCAATTCACATTGTAATTTCATGCTTTGTCATGATCAGTTATAGCTGTAAAATATGGCTCTATTTTTGTAGTACTAAATGCAGTCCGGTTATTTCGGTGACGATGTGTTCACCGACGCGATGTGGTTGGATTTGATTTCAGTCCTGTAAATGTTAAAAGGTTGGGTTTTTCCCGTGTTGTCCCGTCTCTATATTTCTGACAGGACTGTTTGACGTCCGCTACAAGCAGAGGAAGTAGAGGCTGAATTTAATACCTGTACGGCCGCTCCATGTGTCCTCGCTCCAGGCTTTTCACTGGCTCATATTTATCTGGGCCAAGTTTGGTCAAACATATGAATGAGTTGAGAGAGAGAGAGAGTGTGACGAGAGAACAAAGCCGGTGAACAAGAGAAATAAAAATGTTCTTCTCTGGTCTCTTGAAGGCCCCTCCCTCCCTCCCAATGAAGCCCAGTCTGCTCTGATTGGCCTGCTGACTCCACACTGTGTTGTTATTGGTCAACCGCTTCCGGCGTGTGCAGGAAGTTTTCTCACACTCGCTTTTACCTTGGCTTTGTTGGGGCTGTGTCAGACTCGCTGCTAGACACTTTATGCTTTTCTAGTTTTCTCCCTGTACCGCCGACTTTGGGCTTATTTAATTTTGCGCTACTTTTACATAAAGAAAAAAGCTTTAACACACTGAGAAAATCTGATAAAGCAGATCATGTCTCCTTTAAAAATGCAGATCATCAACCTCAGGGACAGAGACTTGTGCCTATGCATATAATAAGAGAAATAAGAACATTTAATAGGAAAAGGGATTAAGAGAAAGACGGGCTAAAAAGGTATATTCCCAGTTTAGTTCCTGGACCCGAGTGGTGGTGTTGTCACACAGTCCCCAGAGCAGAAGGACCGGAGGTGTGGCGTGAAAGAGACGATCCCCAGAGTCGGACTGACGTCAGTGGAACACAAACAGCCAGCAGTTTTACAGGGACAAGCATACACCTTTAAAAAAAAAAAAAACTCCTGATGGAGGCAGCAATAAGGGCAAGGAGCATGTTTGTTTTTCAGATGTTTATGGTTTTATGATCTGCTGATCAGCAGGAATCAGCGGGCTTCTGATCATTTGTCCCTTTCTGTCTGAAGCCAGAGGAGCCAAGTGGCAGGTTTTCTCACTCTGAGCTCTTTTGTTTTTCTACCAACAGTCGGCAGTAGGAAGGCCCCTCCTCCGGTGCCACCCCGCACAACCTCCAAGCCCCTCATCTCCGTGACGCTGCAGAGCAGCACCGAGTCGGCCCAGGACACGTACCTCGACCAGCAGGATCGCGGCAGCGAGGCCAACAGCCAGTCGGGGCGTAGCAACTCCTCCGACAGTCTCTGTAGCATCCGCACGGGAAGTCTGGCTAAGGCGACCCGGCCTCCACCAGCTGCCGCCGCTCCTGCGCCCGCCCCTGCGCCCGCCACGGGCTCTGCCACGCCTCCTGTTCCTGCCCCTCGCGAACTCCCTCCCACCATCACCGTCACCACCGCCACTTCCACGTCCACCCAACCCCAAAATGACACCCTGAGCGCTGTCGTCACCCTCGAGCAGCCGCCGACTGCATCCAAGAGGAAACTGTCCTCAATAGGAATTCAGGTAAAATCCATCTGCTGTCATACCGACAGATAGATAAAGCCTCCGTCAGAGTTGTATCTGACTGCTTTTGTGGTGTCAATGTTTTTTACGTTTTGATTTTTTTAGGTGGATTGCATTCTTCCAACTTCCAGAGAGGAACCACTGTCCCTGGCCACGCCCCTAAAGTTTCAGTCAATAGGAGTTCAAGTGGAGAACGGCAGGCCGTGAGTAAACATTTTACATTTAACAGTGAACCTGACGTTTTCTACATAAAGACAGGGTTCCTGCGCAGTATGGAGAAGTATGGAATTTGATTTGAGTAATTTCCAGGTCTGGATAAGTCTGGGGGAGAGGAAAGAGAGTATGGAAAAATATGTGTGTGTCCAGACTGAAGTCTAAACAGATGTGAGTCCAAAGAGTTTAGAATAACTAACGAGCCGTCTCGATCTCTGTGATAAACTCTAAGCGGTAGTTCAAATGTGACTATGACCGGGGGAAGAATAAGTAGTTACTTTGTACTGTTGATGATAAAATACTCATTTATTTTTTATATTAATATATACTGAGTAAACATCTAGCTATTTTTTTTTTACTCGGATTTCAAATGTGGTCCAAAAAATCTACAGAGAACCCTGGAAATTTGAAATTCGAACATGTGTAAAATAGGTTGCAAAGACAGATGCACTTGATAAGAAATAGGACGATTAGATATTTTACCATCTACATACGGTGATTTTTCCTTTTAATGATGTCATTGAGACTTAATGGCCTTTATGTTTCCTCCTGCTCTTCCTTCAACGCAGCCTGTGCCACTGAGCAGCGTCGCTCTCTGACCGATGTCCTTCAACTCTAGATTTGTCCGTAGTGAACTGAACACTGACCAATTAAACCTTAATCACGTTGGTCTGACTGTCGGTTTCCTTCTCTCCCGCTCATTATCTCCAAAGCAGTCGCTTTGCCATCTGCTGAGCTTTAATGATTTTATACCTGATCTGTGCCTAATGTCCCCACTGCCCCCGGCCTCCATCTTTACCGTCCTCCTCTCTCTGAAACGTCCGGCGCTGCAGCATCTTGACTGTTCCTGTAGAATACGTTTTATTCATCTCTTCCTGTAACTTGTCTGTCAGGAGCTGACGTGTGTGTGTGTGTGTGCGCGCGTGTGTGTGCGTGTCTCTGCAGTCTCAGCCGCGACAGCAGCATAGCCTCCAGACAAGACACGGAGACCGAGCCTCAGGAGCCCCAGGACGCCGCGCCCACAGAAAACAACATGGAAGCCAACTGCACCAACAGTCAGACGGTGAATAACAGCGCCGCTGCCAACTGCCCGGACAAAGCCATGGACCAGCAGCCCCTCAAACACACCTCGGCCCCGCCGCCCAGGATAACCACCTCGCCCCCCGAGACCCTGGACCCGGCTTTAGACCCGTCCTTGTTGCCGCCGCCGGACCCCAGCTTGGAGACGGGAAACTGCAGCGCGCACGGAGACTGCGTTCAAACCGGTGCGCCGGCCTGCCTCCGGGACGGCAACTGGTTCCTGAAGCTGCTGCAGGCGGAGACGGGCCGCATGGAGGGCTGGTGTCGGCAGATGGAGCAGGAGACCAAAGACAACAAGATCTCAGAGGAGGGTGAGTGACGACGACGACGATGACGTGTCGGTACCATCTCCTCAATCTGATCCGCACTCTGTCTTGGATTTCCTGCGGCTACGTTTAAAATGAGGTTCTGTCATTGTCCAGTTCAGAGCTCGGTGCTAATGGACCCGAGACTGTTCAGTAAATGACACAATGTGTAATAAGACATGTATAAAAACAGAGGAACTATATTAATGTAAAAAAGTCAGTGATGTGAAGAATTGATGACTTCGTCAGTGACGTTCACAGACGAGGTCACGAAGTCCGAACCTCGACCGCGTCGACCTGAACACGATAAACTCGTCACTGCATTTCACTCCCAGTTGATGTTGATGCTGATCAGAGTCGCTCCACTTCCCCTGCGCCCACTTCACCGCTCTGCGTCTCTGCAGCGTCTGAAATATGAATGAGCAGCAGATTATCATCATCATCATCATCCCTCCTGCTCCTCTCCTCTGAAGCAAAATGCAAATAATAGGCATAAAAAAGTATAGTAAATAAATTCTACACCGTCATTATCTTCAGTTCCTCGTGTCCTGAGACCTCAGAGTTTTTATCATCACATCTCTTCTTCTTTTTTTAAAGCTCTCAGTTTATTTTATTTCTATTCTCTTGATTTATTCTTGTCTCTCCTCTGCTGTTGCAGTGTTGGGGACGATCCGCAGCGCCGTGGGCAGCGCTCAGCTGCTCATCACCAAGAAGTTCGAGCAGTTCCGAGGCCTCTGCAACGAGAACCTGGTGAGTGGCTCCATCACGTCGTCGGTTCCTCTCTGCGCTGCTGCTGCCGCCGTTGTTTGTCCTCGTCTGTCATTTCATCGCGTTACATCCAGAGAGGAAGCAGAAACGTGAAATCCTCTGATGGATGATCACATTGTCTTTGACTCAGACGTCTGCGGTTCCTCCTTGTCACACTTTCTCTCTCTCGCGTATCTAATTCTGCTGAAATGTAACAATCTGTGAAAGTTGACAAGCATCAAATGTGTTTTCTCTTCGCTGAATGTCTGTTTGTGTCTACACCAGAACATGAGCGCCAACCCGCGGCCGACGGCTCAGGACCTCGCTGGCTTCTGGGATCTGCTGCAGCTCTCGATAGGAGACATCAGCATGAAGTTTGACGAGCTCTACCAGCTGAAGGCCAACAACTGGCAGCTTCCTGAGAAACCAGAGAAGAAGGTAGAGCTGTGCTTAACAGCTTCATGAAAACATGATGTACGTTTTTTTCTTTGCCTGATTCCTGTTCTCTGTATTTTTTGACACGACAACGTCGTCAGGATGAAAAAAACAAGCAGCTTCCATCGTCTGTGCCAAAGAAGCAGTCGAGGCCCCGGCTGTCGGCGGCGAAGGAGCGCGGCAGCGTGGACTCAGCCGTGGACAAGCAGCGGCAGGAAGCCAGGAAGCGGCTGATGGCGGCGAAGCGCGCGGCGTCGGTGCGACAGAACTCCGCCACGGAGAGCGCCGACAGCATCGAGATCTACGTCCCCGAGGCCCAGACCCGCCTCTGAGAGCGGGGGAAACCCGGCGCCGATGACGCCAGACTCTCACTTCAGAACATTCACTGACACATGAACACACACGAACGGATCTGAGGACAAAAAACACGCGGACGCACAGAGAATCCGTCAAAGAAGGAAAAACGTGGCGACGATCCGCCCTGCCGCCATGGGGACACAAGACAAAACATGACAGACGTTTAATACTATTGTTATTATTGTTATTATGATAATTATTATCTCCTAAAAAAGTATATCAAGACTGTCTTAAAATGTGCAAAAGTATCTCGGATCAGGACGTCCTGACGAGGAAGAAGAATCCCAGAAGTTTACTCTCTTTAAACAAACCTCCCTCCACTCGCTGAGTCTCCCACGGCAACATTGTGGCTGCCTGTACATCCACACACACACGCACACACACTCAGGACACACACACACACACACACACACATGCAGGTGCACTCACCGTCCACCGAGTCTTCCTGTTCTGCGTTTGTTTGTATCAGCCCCCCCCCTTCCAATTCCAAGATGGCGTTTTAAAATGCTGAAAACCAGAGGACGGCAGTAGCATATATATATATAGATATATATAGATATATATAGATATATGCATATACATATATATGCATATATATATATATATGCATATATATATATATATATATGCATATATATATATATATATATGCATATATATATATGCATCACACTATTACAATGTTGATTTTGTAAATGTTGTATACCAGATTATTTGTTAGAAAGAGGTCGGTGTTCAGTACCAAGGTAGTTTTTTATAGATCCAGTACATCGAGTACTGTCATGATATATATTACGCACTCGATGCAATCGTTCACTCCACCTCTTTCTCTCTCTCTCTCTCCCTCCCCTTCACACACACACACACACACACACACTTCTTTGTTTGTGTGTGTGTGTGTGTGTTAGAACACATTGTCAAAGTCTTACCTGTGTGTGGCCTGCGAGCTCCAGACGAATGTATGAATCGTGTTCATTTACAGCTCCTGTCGACTTGATCACTGCACTTTTTCCATTCACCTCAGATCATGTTCGCTCCACAGTCTTCTCCTCCTCCTTCTCCTTTTTCTTCTACTTGGTTTCCCGGATCATCCCGACATTCTCTGCTGATGCAGGGGAGCAAAAACACTCACCACTCTCTATGTGGCATATTTTCCCATTCCACCAGACTGCGTGTGACGATGACAATGACGGGGTGGGAGTTTTTAACTTTGCTACTGGAAAGGAAACGGAATAATAACAATAAGCAATAATCATGTAAGAAGGAGCAGCAGGTACCAAGTCTTAAATTATTCCATTCAGCCATCTCCACACGGAGGATGAATGTTTTATTTCTTTTCTGACTCCTTGGAAGAAGAAAAAAAGAATCTCAGGTCGAACTCATCAGTAAAAACAAAAACCACTAAGGATGATTATTTATTCTATTCCCTCAAACGGCCTCGAGCTCAGAGACCTCGTCAGTGTTTCTCTCAGAGAAGTGAAATCAGCTGCCGCCTTCACTCCTTCACTTCACTCGGTCACTCCCTCACTCCTTCACTCCTTCATTCCTTCAGTCCCTCACTCCTCTCCTTCACTCCTCTCCTTCAATCCTTCCCTCCCTCCCTACCTCACTCCCTGAATCCTTCATTCCTTCACTCCTCTCCTTCAATCCTTCCCTCCTTCATTCCTTCACTCTTCTCCTTCACTCCTTCCCTCCCTTACTCCCTCACTACTTTTCTTCACTCCTTCGCTCCCTCACTCCACTCCGTCCTTCACTCCTTCCCTCCCTCACTCCCTCACTCCCTCGCTACTTTTCTTCACTCCCTCTCTCCTTCACTCCCTCACTCCTTCCTTCACTCCCTCTCTCCTTCACTCCCTCACTCCTTCTCTCCCTTACTCCCTCACTCCTTCCTTCAATCCTTCCCTCCCTCACTCCTTCCCTCCCTTACTCCCTCACTCCTTCCTTCAATCCTTCACTCCCTCACTCCTTCCCTCCCTTACTCCCTCACTCCTTCCTTCAATCCTTCACTCCCTCACTCCTTCACTCCTTCCTTCCCTCCCTTACTCCCTCACTCCTTCCTTCAATCCTTCCCTCCCTAACTCCCTCACTACTTTTCTTCACTCCTTCCCTCCCTCACTCCTTCCTTCACTCCTTCCCTCCCTCACTCCTTCCCTCCCTCACTCCACTCCTTCCCTCCCTTACTCCCTCAGTACTTTTCTTCACTCCCCCTCTCCTTCACTCATTCACTCCCCTTCCCAGCAGCTCGAGCTCCCACCTCGTCTGTTGACAACGAAGAACTGTGGTACAATTTTATTTTATTAAAATTTTTGACGTCCTTGTGTGACTTTCATCCGACGTGAGGTGAATCTTAAATACGTCTCTCGACTCTCGTCATCACTGAGACTCAACGGTGCTGTGAGGGATTTCGTATAATCGTGCCAAGACATCAGCAGCGACCATCAAACATTTCACTGTCGTTTGATACAGATTTTTTTTTATTTAAGAGGTTCATGAAATAAAAATAATGTCATGAATTCATCTGCGTGTGTGCGTGCCAGGCGTGTGTCTGCATTCTCAGCTACTGTACGTTGGTCTTTGACATCCGATCTTGATTCACCGTGTCTACACTTTGAGCCAGGCACTGGAATTGCTTCCCGTGTCGGTCGACTCACTAGTGTCTCACTTTTAGTTTTAATTTTTAGTAAAGAGCTGGCTCTCCCCCTACTGGTCAGTCCACACATTTCTGTCCGGCTCCATCCTGAAGAGCTGGCAACGCTGACACAATTTTCCAAGTTGTTAATCTTTTTAATTTTATTTTTAATTTTCTTATTTGTATTATTACATCAACAAGTGGACATGTGCATCTCCTCCTTGTCCAAAGAGAAATTATTAAAACATCCCTTTGCTACATGTCCCTGGTCATCATTGTTGACTGTCGTCTTTATATCGCACTCATCCATCAGACGCTGGTGATATTAACTCTGCCTATAGTTAATATTACATCACGAGCATTGAAACATTTTTGTTTTTATTGTCAATGTGTAATCTTTTGCAAGCATGGCCTTTTCTTACATATAGAAATACTGGAGATCCTCGCCAGTGGAATTTTTTTATAATTTACAAATGAAATCTGAATCTATTCAATCTGTGTTTTAAAAAAAAAACATTCAGGGTTTGTTCTGTACGTGACGGTTTATCATAATAACTGTGACCACGTCTCGTGTGTCGTTCGAGGAGCTGGATCCCTTTATTCGTCCTCATCCTTGAACTTGAAGAGAGAGTTCAGGGAAACGTCAGACGCTTCGTTTACTTCCTGAGTTTCAAAAGGGCTAAAACAACAACTACAACAACAAAATAATAATGAAAGGACGGAAGGTGAAAAACAGATGTTGCAAGATTCTGTGGGAGAAGTGCTGTTCGACCACCACCGTTGTGATTTTTACAGAACGACCTCCGGAGACGTTGGGTCAATGTGTTTGAGAATCATGAGCCCCATGACGACGCCATCTCTCCCCCCAGGGTCACGCCTCCTCTCCTGGCTTGCGTCCTCTCAGTGATCCAGTTCTTTTCTGGGCGAAAAAAAATGAGCAAAACCCCTCCTGATGATCTTGTAACTGAAGAACACGATTTTACAGGATAAGCACATATCTTACAGAGGGTTGTTTGGTGTAATGGTGTGTTACAGTAGTTAGACACTGTGAGGCTATAGTTCCTTTGAAGAGAATAAAGAAATTGTGATTGCAATGAGTGATACGTGGCATATTTTTCTGTATGAAAATCAACATGCCACTAAATTGTTTTCGAAATGCATGTTTTTTTCCCCCCTCCCCTTGGATATATATGTTTAAACTACTTACCTCAACTCTTACTCATTGTTGTTCTTGGATGTGCAGCAGAAACTTAGTGCCCATGAAGCAAACCTCTTCTCTGTGATTTCCCCAAGCCACTTATGTTTCTTCTTTTTGTTTGTTTTTATTGTTTTATAACTAAAATAAATAAATTTAAAAAAGGGTGCAAAAAACATTTGTTTTCCACGTCAGTATGTGGCGATTAACAAGCAGCACCATATAGTCCGAGAAGTAACAGGTATGAAAAATGATAAGTTCATTATCCTCACAGATTTATGTGACACCAACATTAACATGGATTCATACATAAATATAAGCACATTAAAGTGTCCACATACTCTTGTCTGGTTTCAGTTTTAGATTGTATAGAGGTTTAAAATAAGGGGAAACTTTAATACCATTTATTTTAGTTAGATATTTTGCCTTTAACTTCTCTGCAGCTGATTGGGGAAAATGTCCTTTCCAAAACACAACAACAAAATAATAAAGCAGTAAGCAGTGACAGCAGCACCAATTCATCGTGATATTTATGTTGACAATGAAAACTAATGGGCAAATGGAATGCTTATAATATTATTAATAATATTTAAGAAGTGGTTGAGGAGAGACAGAGACG
This sequence comes from Scophthalmus maximus, assembly GCF_022379125.1. NCBI lineage: Eukaryota > Metazoa > Chordata > Actinopteri > Pleuronectiformes > Scophthalmidae > Scophthalmus > Scophthalmus maximus. The sequence goes on along the minus strand of NC_061517.1, from coordinate 2,071,460 downwards.
ACGCCGTTTTCACATTGAATAATCATCAGATTTTTACTCACAACAGACACTGAAGCAACGTTAACTACCATCAAATTATACAATATTTTTTAACAACATAATCTAAACATGTTACAGCAAAAACCTAAACATGTTGCTTTTATTTGGAATAAATAAATATATATATGTATATATATATATATATATATATATATACACAGTTCACGTAACCATATACCTGAACTGTTATAGTTACATATATATATATAGTTATATTATTAATATTGAGGTGGACCCGACCAGAGCCTTCTAATGAGAGTCACGAAAACTCCGTTCTTTCCGATGGACCTTTTTTTCTTTTTTTCCGGCAATGGCGGATCATAGAGTTCACGGAAGTGAGCAGCAGCAGAAGTCTGTGTTGCACTCATGAAGGGTAAGACGTTTGAATAATCAGATTATATATTATCAGCACATCTGAATCAAATCAACATGCGCATTAAAGCATGTTAGTGGATTATGAATTATTATAATTTATGATTTATTTATGATTTAAAAAACGTATTGATTAACTACATATAGTAACTACATAAGCATGTCGGTCTGCTGTATTGTAAATCGATACATTTATTGACGACTAATTTACCAAAAATCGCGTTTCTGTCGCTTTGAATGTTTGATTCGAATTGCGCGACAAGAACTTCCGGGAACTATCTTGTCTGCATTTTGGACTTCCGTTGTCGCGACTCTTAGTAGACGGCTCTGGACACGACCTCCGTGTACGTCGCCATTATTGCTCCGTCGTCGTGTTGAATTTGCGGCGCCGCCGGAAACTGGAAATGGAACCAGCGGTGCGCCACCAAAAAGTGTCCCCCCTGTCGGTCGCTCGGTTGGCTGCGGTTTGCATCTCTACCACCAGATGCCGCCAGAGAAGTACAAAGATTACACACTGTGAAGATTATTTATTTTATTTCAAGTATCTTGTGACGTGAAGTGCTCGATGCAGAAAACTGATCCCTGTGAATGTTATGCCACTGTACGTTAAATATCATAAGATATATAATGATACTTGAAATACAACAGTACAGCTGGTAACTGGTAACATACTGTCACTGTGTGGTTACTGAAGGTTGTTATATTTTTTGGCACTGTCAGTCCGTCGCCACGAGATGTCACCAAACACCTGAGGGAGAAAAACTAAATATAAACCACCTGATATGTTCAAGTTTGTTATAAAAGAAACGTTCATTGTTTTCAGTGTCAGTTATCAGTGGAACACAATAAACCTGAGGTCAGTTTTTTCGAACACTGCGTTTCATAAAATACAATCTCATAGACTGGGAGGTCAACGGTTCAACAGAGAGGAGACACTGAAATGTAGAGCTGCAACAGTTAATCGATTAGAAATCGACTACTAAATCAATCGCCAACTATATTGATAATCGATTCATCGGTTTCAAGTAGTTTTTATGAGAGAAAAAAAGTCAAAATTCTCTGATTTCAGCTTCTTAAATGTGAATATGTTCTGGTTTCTTTGCTCCTCTGTGACAGTGAACTGAATATCATCTTGAGGGTTTGGGAAACACGATCAACATTTTTCACCATTTTATGACATTTTATGAACCAAACAACTTATCGATTAATCGAGAAAATAATCGACAGATTAATGATGATGAAAATAATCGGCAGTTGCAGCCACTAGAGAAATGTTTTTTAAAAGTCTTCACTTTCGAAAGAAAACAGTTTTTCAGGCTTGAATATATATTATGATTTATTCATTTGCAAATGGTTTACTTTACATTTCAATTATTTTGGCACAAAGTTATTGAGTCACACAAAAGTAACGTCCGCTTCATTCTGCTTTAAGGCATTTTCACGAAGGGTTATGAGTTATGATTGCACTAGTCCATAAAGCACCAGGGCAGATGGTGTCGTGTCAAATTTGTTTGTGCATTAATACAAAGTGCAGTAAAAAGAGCGTGAGCTGCTCAGCGACTGTATCTGTGTCCAAACATGTGATTTCTTCACCATCTGTTCATTTGTCGGTAAAGACGATTTTTAAAAAAATAATTTATGACATTATGAAGATTCAGTCTTATTTGTTTTTTTGTTTTTTTGGACATTGTATCGTTGTCGTTGTAGCTAAGAAATGTGTATTCAGCATATGTTGTTTATGGTTATTTTGATGTTGTTTCTGGTTATTATCACTTCCCAGTAAACGGACACACAGACGTGATTTTATACTTTCGGTTTTATACTGTCGGCCATATACTGTAAGGAGCCTTCTTATCCTGTTCAAAGCCTTTTTTTCATCGACTGTATCAGTCGTGACGTAATGATTATGTTTATATTATGAACAAAATCAACAAATGACACTTGAGACAATAATATCAGGATTCTGTCATTTGAATGTTGATGAAATTCTCACGTTGTTGTATAACGTCGCCGGTCATGAGTTGAGGGTTTTGGGGAAACTCGATCGACATTTTTCAACATTTCATGAACCAAACAACTAATCGATTAATCGAGGAAAACAATCGACAGATTGCCGTGTGTAGAGCAATGTGGACGTGATTGACGAGACCAGAGGGCCACGCCCACTCGGACCACCTCCGCTCTCCTCATTGGTCGGAAAGTGGAAATTCGCATTTGGGACCTTGCCCCTCCCTCCCCTCATCTCCCCCATCGCAGAAACTCAGAATAACGCTTCACACATTGCGTTTTATTTTTCAACTGATTTTTTTTTTTTCTTACTTCATGGGGATGAAACCTAACAAAAAAAAGAATTGCAAACGACCCAGTGCACATCTGGATGAGCTGCTCTAAGCTCATGTGGTTAATGTTGTGAGGGGGGGGGGCGTGGTTACATGGTCCAGCTTCCTGCAGCAGCTTCAGCTCCTCTCCATCACGCAGCCCGCTCCGTGTCCCCGTCGCCCATTGGGCCCCCCCCACCCCACGCCCCCCCCTCGGACGCGCGCCTGTGCCGTGGAGCTCCCACTCGCCGCCGCCGCGCGCATCGTGATCGAGTGGATGCGGAGAGAGAGGCAGGGTCACCTTCTGTCACGGCAACCGCGGGCAGCGACGAGTCGGGCAGTGGAGAGCAGCTTCAGCAGCATCACGTCTCTGGTGAGTGTGTGTGTGTGTGTGTGCGTGTGTGTGTGTGTGTGTGTGCGTGTGTGTGTTCGACGCAGGCAATGGAAGAATCTCGCTCTCCATCGTTATAGATGTCAATGTCTCTGCTGCACATCCATCATCTGTCCACTGAGGCAACACCTGGATTATGCATGCGTCATCTTTATATAAGGTTGTATTATGGTTGTTTGCATGACGCGCGCGCGCGCCAAGGGTGACGAGGACAGTCTCGCGTCATGGATACAGGACTTAACATCGCAGGGATTTTCGCTCGCAGAAAGGAAATTATTAATTATTGAGAGGTATTTTGCAGAGTTTTCACCTCTTGGAATGACACGGTGGTGATGCGGGGGGGGGGGGGGGGGGGGGGGGCGTGTTGTTGTTTATTGACGCATCTCCAGCTTCGTCCGTTTGACCCTCAGTGTCCAAAGTGAAGCAGCAGCTGCAGAGCAAACACGTCGTGATGTGACCGTGGGACATGAGGGACTGTTGCCATGTGAAGTCCACTGAGTAGTAGATGGGGGAGGAGGGGGTGGAGGATGGGGAGGGGGGGGTGTGCCATTTTATGTCCACTGCCATGCGCCAAACGGGTAAACAACACTGGGGGATACGACCCGACGTGTCGTAGTCACCTCTTCTCTCCTCGTTCCGGAGGAATCAGGACGTTTCTGTGTGTTTTTTATTTCTCGGTTATAAAAAACGTTTCTGAGATCTGGAGAGCAGCTCGACTCTGTTATGTAATTGGTTGTCATGGCACAGCGATGATAAAACCACCTCCAGCGTCATTGTTGTTCTCTCTCTCTCTCTGACAAGAGGAGGAGCATCATCATCATCATCATCATCATCATCATC